>NW_012267605.1:41848-43110 GCF_000151885.1 Dipodomys ordii | reverse complement strand
CAAACACATTTTCAATGTGAAAGGCTGGAACAAAATCTACCAAGCAAATGGCCCCCATAAACAGGCAGGAGTTGCAATCCTAATATCAGATAAAATAGATTCAAGTTAAAATTACTAAGAAGAGTTGAAGAAGGTAGCTACATACAAATTAAGGGATCTCTCCTTCAGAAGGATATTACAATTCTAAATGTCTATTCACCAAACAATGGAGCACCCAAATTTATCCAAGAAACACTACTTTCCCTCAAATCCCACATAGATCCAAAGACATTAATTGTTGGGGATTTTAAACACACTTCTATCCCCAATAGATAGATCAACTCGGCAAAAACTCAAGAGAGAAACTGCAGATCTAAACAACTGCATAGATCAACTAGCTTTAACACATATCTACTGAATATTTCACCCAGCAGCATCAGAATACACGATTTTTTCAGCAGCACATGGAACATTTTCCAAAATAGACCACATTTTAGGCCACAAAGCAAACTTGTCCAAATTCAGAAACATTGAAGTTATACCTTGCATTCTTTCAGACCAAAGGGAATACAGTTATAACTCAACCACAAAAGCCACCAAAGAGAGTCCTGTAACAGATGGAGGCTGAACAACACACTGCTGAATCATGAGTGGGTCATAGAAGAGATTAGAAAGGAAATTCAAATGTACATGATATTCAAAAAAAATGAAAACACAAATTACCAGTTCCTCTGGGACACAGCAAAGGCAGTACTCAGGGGCAAGATAATAGCTATGAGTTCCTACATCAACAAATTGGAGAAATCTGAAACGAACAACTTAATGAGACAACTGAGCCTCCTTGTAAAAGAGCAGAAAGATTAACCCAAATTCAGTAGATGGAAAGAAATAATTAAAAATAAATTAGAACTAAAGGTATTAAAAACCCCCCACAAAAAAACATAGAAACAATCAACAAAACGGAGAGCTGGTTCTTCGAAAAAATTAACAAAATTGACAGACCCTTAGCAAATCTTATCAGAAAAAGAACAGAACATACCCAAATAAATAAACTCAGAGATGAGAATGGAAACACCACCACAGAAACAACCAAGATTCAGAACATTATAAGGGAATATTTCTCAAACCTTTATGCTAATAATTTTGAGGATTGGCAGGAATGGACCTTTCCTTAGCAAATGTTGACATGCCAAACCTAAACCAAGACGAGTTAAACCATTTTAACAGGCCCATATCAAGCATTGAAATATAAACAGCAATAAGAGACCTCCCATCTAAGAAAA
>NW_012267605.1:39131-41798 GCF_000151885.1 Dipodomys ordii | reverse complement strand
TCTTTTGAATCCCTTCTTTTGGAGTAAGGCTGGGGGGTCACCTGGAACTAAACTGGCCTGGTTTTTATCCAATTTTAGACAAGAGCATTTTACAAATCGTTACATTGTTAGGACTACCTGAAAAGTCAAAACCAGGCACACAGCCTTCTTCACCCTCCTTTCCAGCAGTCTCCACAAGGAGAAAATGCAGCCTGAGGCTTGAAGGGAACCAAACTAGTCTAGTAACCTTCTACACTTCACAGGGAAGGGACATAGCAGGTCTGTGATCGAGCCCAGCTGGAGGCTGGAATTTTTATTCCCCCAGAGATGTTTAAATAAATAACAATAACACAAATAAACAAAAACCAAGGATCCACATTTGAAATTTATACCAACTCTAAAACAAAACTAGACAAGACTACAACTAAAGGCTGAGTTGGGGGCTAATGGGCCCCCAGTTTATCCCTACCAGAACTCTGTGCCATTCCCACTCAGCAAGGTAAATCCAGAGTCTGCTGAATGAGCCGTCCATTCTCATCCATAACTTCCCTGCCTCAGGAAACATAAAACAGAGAACAATCAGGTCTCAGTGAATGGGGTGATATCTCACCAACATTTGTTGACCCAGGGGCTTTCCAAGGCGAAAGAGAAGTCCCAGTCATCTTAGGGCAAGGGAAATAAGTCCCTAGCAGCCATCCCTTCACACTGGTAGATTCTCCCCCATACTCAGCCGCCCCCTGGGCCAAGGCCTAAGGTTAAGATAAACCCCAAATAACAAACAAAACAGTCAACACAAAGACACAACTTAAGACAAAGACATGCTGTTGCAAAAGTGCCAGACTACAAATGGAGAGTTTCTCCACAAAATATCCCACACCACAAATGTCCACACCACACGCTGTGCATTGTAAATTGCCAAACCAAAAGTGCCAGACTACTACAAACAGAAACTTTTCGCAAACAAACATCCGCAGTAAACAGCAATTTACCCAGAGAGGTCTGGGGACATCTCCCACAGATTGCGTTGGCAGTCTTTTAGAGCATGCACCTAGACTCTTTGCCAACAAACCTGCCCACAGCAGGCAACCAGTACAAAACCTGCTAACCACATTCAACCACAACTACAAATAAAACACAAAACAAAATACAAATAAAACCATGCCTTAACTTATGTGAATCTGGTGGGGTGTGGAGGGTCTTGTGAGGGGAATCCTGGATGAGGCCCCAGAAATATTGTATGGACCCGGGACCCCTGAAAGATCACCAGAGACCACAACCAATGCAAACAGGAAAAGAGTCATTTATTTGCAAACTCGAGCTTGGTCCTCCCTGTACTCGGTAACCAGTGATGCTAAGAGGCCTCAAGCACAAAATCATCACAGCTTTTTTAGTATTGAACAAACAAGTTCAGGGGATTTCCACACAAGCTCTAACATGATTGATTAACATTTATAAGGATTGCATAGTCATTTTTATTGGCCCAAGCACTGATGTTTGAGTCCACCATAAACGCACCACCCTTTTTCTAAACTATTGGTCCAAGTTTGATGGTTTGATGGTTGCAAAACCATTATGTTCTGTTCTGAAAGATGGGCAGGGTTGATGGCAAAGGGCTGTGGTTTTTCTGAGAACTGTTTTGGTCTCTCAGAGTTACTCTAAGTAAAGTCTAGAAAAAGATGCTGGAGTTAATCTCAAAAATGGAGTTACTTTAGCTCCTCACCCCCAGGCCTTAGTTCAAGCCACTTGGGAAAAAAAAAAGCTATCCAAGCCAGATCCCATTAATCCTAGCAATGTGGGAGGCTGAAATCTGAGGATCCAAGTTCAAAGACAGCTTAGGCAGGCGGTCTGTGAGAGTCCAATCAGCATGAAATTCAGATACTGGTCAACCTGTTGCTAACATGGCCACTGGCACCATATTGTCTTCATGGAGTGGGAAGGTGAATTCCCACACACAAACACTGGCACGGATTTGACAGTAGATACTGGAGCTGTCAGTCTTGTGCCTTGAACTTGAATCTAGAGCCACTTGTGACACTGCATCATGACCCTGACCACTCTAGTCCTGGACCAGCTCAGGCTCCATTATACCTTGCCTCCTTTCTGATGTTCTCCTCCAGTGACCATGGCATCCCAATTCAGCTCTCCATTGGAACTGCTCTGGTTTGTTGATGTTGTTTTTCAGCTCTGTCTGCTCTTGCATGCCTCTTTTCTGAAGGTGTTAAGTGTATTTGAGAGGCTGCAGTTCTTTGTGACTCAAATCCACCTGAATTCCTTGGCTCTCCAATAAGACTGCTGACTCAACCTCTCAAAATGTGGCTTCCCTGTGTCTCATAACTGAGTTCCTGTACCACACATTAAGGTATGCAGTGGTAGAGTGCTAGCTTTGAGGAAAAAATTCATGCATACTGGCCAGGCCCCGAGTTCAAGCCACAGGACCAACAACAATAACAACAAAAGAATTCCATGAAATATTGTTTAAGAGCATGCCTAGTGATACACAAAAATACTTGATAGAATGGCGAGACATCAAACAACATCTTGCCTTTAGGAACATTTTTTTCTTTTTTCTGTTTCTTTTTTGTCAGTTTTGGAGCCTGAGTGTTGTTGCTGAGCTCTTGTTTGCTCAAGATTAGTGCTCTTCCACTTTGAGCCACAGCTCCTGAATTTCTGATGGTGAATTGGAGAGAA
>NW_012267605.1:35195-39081 GCF_000151885.1 Dipodomys ordii | reverse complement strand
AGACAAGGGTCTCATACCTAAAATATACCTGGAACTCAAAAAATTAAATCCCCCAACAACATATCTCCAAAGAAACAACTGCCCAATAAATAAATAAGTGGGCTAAAGACTTACAGAGAAACTTCTCTGAAGAGGAAAGAAGGATGGCCAATACACACATGAAGAAAAGCTCAACTCTCTAGCCATAAAAGAAATGCCCCATTTGTTAGGAAATGGAAAGACTTGGAAAAAATTATATTAAGTCATATAAACCAGGCCCCAAGAAATATAGGTCCTGTGGTTTCCCTTATTTGCAATAACTAATATATGTCCGAGACAAGCAGAAACGGTCAGATAAGTTGATGTTAGGCAAAATCAACCCCAAGATAAGGACACAAATGTTTTTTTTTCTTTCCTGCTATTGTTTCTAACATATTCATAAGATATTTCTTTGTTGCTTTCTATGACCCTCCCCCAAGGTATAACCCGTTTTACACTGTATTTGATGTTGGTATGATTTGGGGAGGGGAAGGGAAAAACAAATGGTTTAAATAGGGATACAGATGAACCCATTGCAACAATGAGATGTACAAGACATTATGTCAAAAAAAAAAAAGAAAGGGTGTGGATGTAGGAAAGGGGGAGGGAGGTTAAGGGGAAAGAAAGGAGGAGCCAACAATGCTTGATAAGAAATGTACTCGTTACCTTACCCATATAATTGTAACCCCTCGCTATAGTATTTTCACAATAAAAAATGACAAAAGCGAAGTTCTGGGAAGATGGCAGAGGAGAAGCTGGAATCTAAACAAGCTCTCGCACAGAAAGCAGTTTTAGAGTTCCAGTGAACAGTCCTAAGCCAGAGAATCACACCAAGGGTGCCATCACAGAACAGAGAGACAGGCCAGAGAGGGAAAATCCAGGCAAGGAGACACATCTGAGCTCTCGCCAACAGCCACCGCGATGGTGGCAGCAGTGGCAGTGGCGACCTCAGGGCATCATACCTGAGCCACAGAGAGTCCGGGACGAAGGAGCCAGATGCAGCTGGCAAGCAGATTCTACTCAACACCAGCAAAAACCGACAAGGAGCAGACACCTTCATCCTGCAGTTCGCAGACCAGAGATGACCCAGAAACCAAGACTCGGCTTGAGTAGAAGCCTGACATCCTCACTCCTTCTCAGGGAGCAGAGGAGGGAAGGCCACCCCTCCCCCACCCAGTACCTGAGATCTCCATCTTGGATATTGACAAAGCTCAGCAAAGCTGCTAGCTCCAACTCAGGCCTTGGAATAAAACAAGTCATTTAGCAGGTCACAAGAACTTAACGCGTGACCTGCCAGATTCAGCTCCACCCAGGGAAAAGTCAGTCAGCTCTGGCGCCAGCCCTACGAGGGGATTTCTTCACTGGGTAATCAGAGCCAGAGGCTGCCACAAAGCAAACTTGTCTAAATTCAGAAACATTGAAGTTATACCTTGCATCCTCTCTGACCACAAGGGAATCAAATTAGAACTCAACACCAAAAGCCACCAAAGAAAGTCCGGCATCACATGGAGGCTGAACAACACACTGCCGAATCATGAGTGGGTCATGGAAGAGATTAGAAAGGAAATTCAAATGTACATGATATTCAAAAAAAATGAAAACACAAATTACCAGTTCCTCTGGGACACAGCAAAGGCAGTACTCAGGGGCAAGATAATAGCTCTGAGTTCCTACATCAACAAATTGGAGAAATCTGAAATGAACAACTTAATGAGACAACTGAGCCTCCTTGTAAAAGAGCAGAAAGATTAACCCAAATTCAGTAGATGGAAAGAAATAATTAAAAATAAATTAGAACTAAAGGTATTAAAAACCCCCCACAAAAAAACATAGAAACAATCAACAAAACGGAGAGCTGGTTCTTCGAAAAAATTAACAAAATTGACAGACCCTTAGCAAATCTTATCAGAAAAAGAACAGAACATACCCAAATAAATAAACTCAGAGATGAGAATGGAAACACCACCACAGAAACAACCAAGATTCAGAACATTATAAGGGAATATTTCTCAAACCTTTATGCTAATAATTTTGAGGATTGGCAGGAATGGACCTTTCCTTAGCAAATGTTGACATGCCAAACCTAAACCAAGACGAGTTAAACCATTTTAACAGGCCCATATCAAGCATTGAAATATAAACAGCAATAAGAGACCTCCCATCTAAGAAAAATCCAGAACCAGATGGTTTTACAGCGGAATTCTACAAGGCCTTAAAAGTAGAGCTCCCACCAATACTCCTCCAACTCTTCAATGAAATTGAAAGAGAAAGTTCATTATGCAACCCATTCTATGAAGCCATCATGACCCTCATCCCAAAACCAGGCAGGGACTCATCAAAGAAAGAGAACTATAGACCCATTTCTTTGATGAACATTGATGCAAAAATCTCAACAAAATTTTGGCCAATCAACTTCAACAAATCATCCAAAAAAAATCATACACTACGATCAAACAGGATTCATTGCAGGGATGCCAAGCAGGTTCAATATATGCAAATCAATTAATATAATTAATCACATCAACAGGATCAAGGATAAGAACCACATAGTTATCTCAATAGACGCAGAAAAAGCATTTTTCAAGATCTAACATCCCTTGATGATGAAGGTTCTGGAAAAATTAGGAATCCATGGAACATTCCTCAATACAATAAATGCTGTATATGACAAACCTGCAGCCAGCATTATACTTAATGATGAAAAACTAAAGCCATTTCCTCTTAACTCAGGAACAAGACAAGGATGTCCACTCTCTCCACTTCTCTTCAACATAGTATTAGAATGCCTAGCTACAGCAATAAGACAAGATGCAAACATAAAGGGGAGCGAAAAAGAGAAAGAAGAAAAACTCTCCCTCTTTGCAGATGACATGATCTTGTATTTAAAGAATCCTACAGACTCCACTCCCAAATTACTCAAGCTGATTAAAAACTTTGGCAAATGCCCATGTAATTGTAACCCCTCTGTACAGTATGTTCACAAAAATATGTGATAAAATTAAAAAAAAACTTTGGCAAAGTAGCAGGGTATAAAATTAACCCTCAAAAACCAATGGCTTTTCTGTATGCCAACAATGAGAAACGTGTGGCCGAAATTAGGAAAGCAACTCCATTCATAATAAACCCACAAAAAATACCTAGGAATTAACTTAACCAAAGAAGTGAAGGACCTCTATGATGAAAATTTTAAAAACTTGGAAAAGAAAATCCAAACAGAATTTAGAAAGTGACAAAAACTCCCATGCTCCTGGATTGGAAAGGCCAACATTTTGAAAACGGCAATACTTCCCAAGGCTATCTACAAATTCAATGTGATACCTATCAATATTCAAACCTCATTCATCAAGGAAATAGAAGAGGCAATCCAAAAATTCATATGGAACAGTGAAAGACCCCGAATAGCTGAAACTATCCTCAACAGAAGGAACAGTGTTGGAGGAATGTCAATACCAAATTTCAAACTCTACTACAAAGCCATAGTAATCAAAACAGATTGGTCAGACATTAGGACCAATAGAATAGAATTGAAAACCCAGAAATGAACCTACAGACCTATAGTCATCTAACCTTCTAAGGGAGCTAAAGAAATAGAATAGAAGAAAGACAGCATTTTGCTGGCAAAATTGGTTAATCACTTGTAGAATACTAAAGCTAGATCTTTATATATCAGCCTGCACCAGAATCAACTCCAAATGGATCAAAGACCTCGGAGTCAAAGAAGACACTCTGAAAACATTACAGGATGGAATAGGAGAAACCCTAGGTCTCCTTGTCACAGGCTGAAATTTTCTTAATAGAGACCCAGAAACACAACAAATCAAAGAAAGGTTGGACAAATGGGATTGCATGAAATTGCAGAGCTTCTGCA
>NW_012267605.1:32521-34421 GCF_000151885.1 Dipodomys ordii | reverse complement strand
GCCCTTACCCTGCAAAATCCACATGAATGTGGTTTCCGAATGTTTGGGACTCTTCAGTGACTCAGGGAGAAGAGCACTCTCCAAATCTCTGATCATACACAGTCCTCAAAGATGGAGAAAGGATGGGATGAAGTGGTTTCTGCTCACATACATAGATAAATTTACCCATGAAATAGAGTATCAGGTCAAAAGATTTCCTCTTCGAAAGAACAACATAATCTATACATTGGAGGTCCATGGCTATTATCTTAACAACTCTTGAGGCTAAGATGTCAGGACTGAGGTGTGGTGCCAGCCCAGGGAGGAAAGTCAAGACTCTTATCTCCAAATGACCACCAGGAAAAACTAGAAGCAGTGCTGTGTAGCAAATGTTGGAACAATATGCCTGAGTGAAAAGCTTAGGGACAGCACTCAGGCACTGAGGTCCAACCCACAACTGATAAAAAACAATATCCTTTAGTAAGTTGCAGGGAAATAAGAGAGAAGACAGAGGAAAAGAGAACACATTAAGGAAATTGGCGGAAATGTGGATGACAAGCCAAAGTATATTTAATTAAAGTCAACTAGCTTCATACATTCATATCATAATTTGTCAGGTCACAATTACTTCTTTTGTAAAATCTTTTTCAATGATCATCATCAAATATTATACTATTTCTTTAAATGTAGGGAGAAATCACATTGAGACTTTACTCATGATAACAAAGTACAGAGCGATATTAAATCATTTCAGCAGAGAATGTTGTAGCGCTGAGCACACAACGCTGTGTGGCCTCTAGGCTATGAAGGGATGTGGGGCTGCATCAAGACTATTAACCGAGGCAAGAGAGAGGCCTGTGACTCGAACCAAAATTTTTTCCTAAAATTCAAGATATGTTCCTCATTCTATCGCCACATAGCACACACATGTTACACAGAACTTACTTCCACATTTTCTTGATGAGTTCCATTGACTACTGTCTCTTGCCTGAGAAGAATAGCTGCTTAGCCAGTAGGAATTGGCTGTCAGGACAGAGGAGCAGAGGCAGTGGTCACAGAATGTGTGCTCAGTCACTGAGCCCAAGATAAAGGCTCAAGACTGTGTGATCTTATCTCCTCTGTGGTCATGCTCATCATGTCACCTGGAAGTGCAGTGACACCGTTTGTAGGGGGAACAGAGCTTCCGTGTGACAAACACTGGAGAGAATTGTGGATACTGATGAGCACCACCAAACTTCCACGACCATTTCCAACAGATGTGACCCCATGGTTAGGGAAGAACAGGGAATATGGGGAAACTTTTGAAGATGATCTCATTAGAAGTGAGTAAAGAAACAAGAAATCTACTGTATAAAAGTTTGAAAAATATAGCTATGGTAAATAATACTGCAATAAACATAGTTGTGCTGTTAGCTTTAGTGTGATCTTGTTTGTGATCATTTTGGAAAATACCCAAAAGTGGTATTACTGGGTCACAGGGGAGCTGTATATGGAGTCTTTTGAGGAACCTGCATACCGCTTTCCAAAGTGGTTGAACAAGTTTACACTCCCACCAACAATGTAGTAAGGTTCCCTTCAGTCCACATCCCCTCCAGCATCTGTTGTTATTAGAGTTCTTGATTATAGCCATTCTAACTGGGGTCAGTTGGTATCTCAATGTTGTTTTGATTTGCATTGCTTTTATGGTTAGAGAGGTTGAGCATTTCTTCATGTGCTATTGGTCATCCTTCTTTCAACCCAGAGGCCCCTCTATAGATGAATGGATCGAGAAAATGCAGTATATATACACAATGTAATTCTATGTCTCCATCAGAAAGAATGACATTGCCTCATTTGTTAGGAAATGGAAAGACTTGGAAAAAATATATTAAGTGAAGTAAGCCAGTCCCAAAGAAACATAGGTCCCATGGTTTCCCTTACT
>NW_012267605.1:30716-31267 GCF_000151885.1 Dipodomys ordii | reverse complement strand
TGTGATCTCTAGAGATCCTAATAATGCCTAAGTTACCTATGCAGGCCTTCAGACAGATATCAATAGGAACACACTCTCAGGTTTACAAACTTTTTCCTGAGCAGATGAATTTGATGTAGCTGATTTCAGCTCAAAAGTTACTGCCAAGCCTGGCACTGGTGGCTCACGCCTGTAATCCTAGCTACTCAGGAGCATGAGATCTGAGCATCGCACTACAAAGCCACCCCAGGCAGGAAAGTCCATGAAACTCTTATCTCCAACAAACCATCAGAAAACCGGAAGTGGTGCTATAGCTCAAGTGGTAGAGTGCTCACCTTGAGCTGAAGATCTGAGCGACAGTGGTCAGGCCCAGAGTTCAAGCCCCATGTCCCACCAAATAAAAAGTTATTGCCAATTAGAGCTTTTGGCACATACAGTGGTTGGGATCTAATCTATCCTCCACGTTTTACTACTTTGGCTTTTTAGTATCATCACAGATTACTGACAAATTCTTGTCCCTTACAAGGTAGATATACATGAACATTAGGCAAGATTACAAACTACAAACTATC
>NW_012267605.1:16420-25166 GCF_000151885.1 Dipodomys ordii | reverse complement strand
AAAGAACAACATAATCTATACATTGGAGGTCCATGGCTATTATCTTAACAACTCTTGAGGCTAAGATGTCAGGACTGAGGTGTGGTGCCAGCCCAGGGAGGAAAGTCAAGACTCTTATCTCCAAATGACCACCAGGAAAAACTAGAAGCAGTGCTGTTTAGCAAATGTTGGAACAATATCCCTGAGTGAAAAGCTTAGGGACTGAGGTCCAACCCACAACTGACAAAAAAAATATCCTTTAGTAAGTTGCAGGGAAATAAGAGAGAAGACAGAGGAAAAGAGAACACATTGAGGAAATTGGCTGAAATGTGGATGACAAGCCAAAGTATATTTAATTAAATTCAACTAACTTCACACATTCATATCATAATTTGTCAGGTCACAATTTCTTCTTTTGCAAAATCTTTTCCAATGATCATCATCAAATATTATACTATTTCTTTAAATGTAGGGAGAAATCACATTGAGACTTTGCTCATGATAACAAAGTACAGAGCTATATTAGATCCTTTCAGCAGAGAATGTTGTAACGCTGAGCACACAAAGCTGTGTGGTCTCTAGGATATGAAGGGATGTGGGGCTGCATCAAGACTATTAACCGAGGCAAGAGAGAGGCCTGTGACTCGAACAAAAATTTTTTCCTAAAATTCAAGATATGTTCCTCATTCTATCGCCACATAGCACACACATTTTACACAGAACTTACTTCCACATTTTCTTGATGAGTTCCATTGACTACTGTCTCTTGCCTGAGAAGAATAGCTGCTTACCCAGTAGGAATTGGCTGTCAGGACAGAGGAGCAGAGGCAGTGGTCACAGAATGTGTGCTCAGTCACTGAGCCCTAGATAAAGGCTCAAGACTGTGTGATCTTATCTCCTCTGTGGGCATGATCATCATGTCACCTGGAAGTGCAGTGACACCATTTGTAGGGGGAACAGAGCTTCCGTGTGACAAACACTGGAGAGAATTGTGGATACTGATGAGCACCACTGAACTTCCACGACCATTTCCAACAGATGTGGCCCCATGGTTAGGGAAGAACAGGGAATATGGGGAAACTTTTGAAGACGATCTCATTAGAAGTGAGTAAAGAAACAAGAAATCTACTGTATAAAAGTTTGAAAAATATAGCTATGGTAAATAATACTGCAATAAACATAGTTGCGCTGTTAGCTTTAGTGTGATCTTGTTTGTGATCATTTTGGAAAATACCCAAAAGTGGTATTACTGGGTCATAGGGAAGCTCTATATGGAGTCTTTTGAGGAACCTGCATACCGCTTTCCAAAGTGGTTGAACAAGTTTACACTCCCACCAACAATGTAGTAAGGTTCCCTTCAGTCCACATCCCCTCCAGCATCTGTTATTATTAGGGTTCTTGATTATAGCCATTCTAACTGGGGTGAGTTGGTATCTCAATGTTGTTTTGATTTGCATTGCTTTTATGGTTAGAGAGGTTGAGCATTTCTTCATGTGCTATTGGTCATCCTTCTTTCAACCCAGAGGCCCCTCTATAGATGAATGGATCGAGAAAATGCAGTATACATACACAATGTAATTCTATGTCTCCATCAGAAAGAATGACATTGCCTCATTTGTTAGGAAATGGAAAGACTTGGAAATAATATATTAAGTGAAGTAAGCCAGTCCCAAAGAAACATAGGTCCCATGGTTTCCCTTACTCACAATAAGCAGTGTATTTCTGAGTAAAGCAGAAAAGGTCAGATAAGTTGATGTTAGGAAAATGAACCCCAAGATTAGTATTCAAATTTTTTTCTTCTTTCATGCTATTGTTTCTAACATATTTATTAGATGTTTTCTTTGTTGTTTTGTATGTCCTTCCCCCATGGTATAACCCCAGCTTTCACTGTATTTGATGTTGGTATAATTTGTGGAGGGCAAGGGAAAAAACAAATCATTTAAATAGGGATTTAGATGGGCCCATTGCAACAATGAGATGTACAAGCCGTTATGCCCAAAAATGAAGTTTACAACTTTGGGGGGGTAGATTTAGTGGGGAGTGTGGGAGGGGGTATGGGAAGGGTTGGGAAGGGGAAACAAAGAGCAGGGAACAATGCTTCATAAGAAATGTACTCATTATCTTGCCCATGTAATTGTAACCCTTCTATCCGGTATTTTCACAGGAAAAATAAAAAATGATAAAAAATAAAAGTGTGAAACTGAGCAAATGACTTTCGTGAATTTTAGGGTGATTTTTTCCCTTTTGTCTCCAAGATGTGGTTTCTTTCTTTAGAAAACCAATATTAAAAAGATAAAAAAAATAGGGGCTGGGAAGGTGGCTCAGTGGTAGAGCCCTTGTCTTGCATGCCTGAGGTCCTGGGTTCGATTCCTCAGCACCACATAAAGAAAAAAGCCAGAAGTGCCACTGTGGCTCAAGTGGTAGAGCATTAGCCTTGAGCTGAATAGCTGAGGGACAGCACCCAGGCCCAGAGTTCAGGCTCCACGACCGGACCCCAAAAAATAAAAATAAAAAATGAAAAAGCTGGGCACTGGTGGCTTTTGCTTATAATCCAAGTTATTCAGGAAGCTGTGATCTGAGGACTGCAATTTGAAGCCATCCCAGGAAAAATAGTCCAAGACTATTATCTCTGCAAACATTCTGTCAAGCTGGGTGCTGGTGGATCATGCCTGTAATCCTAGATACTCAGGAGATTGAGATCTGAGCATCACATTTCAAATCCACCCTGGGCAAGAAAGTCCATGAGACTATTATCTCTAATAAACCACTAGAAAACTAGAAGTTGAGCTTTGCTCAGTGGTAGAGTGCTAGCATTGAGGTGAGTTCCATCCTGGAGTTCAAGCCCCAGGACCCACAAAAACAAAACAAAAAACTACTCGGACAATGCTGAAAGTTCACTGTGGCTCAAGTGGTTGAGCACCAACCATGAGCACAAAGAGGCTCAGGACTAGTGTCTAGGGGCTCAGTTCAAGCTTCAGGACACACTGGTGGGGAGAAAAAGGGAATATCCCAAGTGGAAATACAATGTACTATGTGATGGTTAACAATGCTTAAATTATCAAGGCTCAGAGATTTGTTTTACAGCAGTCTTTTTAATGTTTACACATGACCTTCATAAACTATCCACATGTTCATTTATTCCAGCCATTTTGACCTTCAGAGATAGAGAATATAGAAACCGTAAATGCCACTCTTCCTCTGAACACAGCATGACCACATCGCCTAAATCTAAGGCACATCTGTAAATGAAGATAGAAACCAAGTCTGTTCTGAGAGGCAAACTTCAATCTTGACCTTACAAAAGGGAAAGACCCAAAAATTTCCACCTGTCATCATTCCTTACAGAGAAAGAAAATAATAGCAAGGCAAACACAATATGAAAGCAAAGAAGAACAGCATAAGTGTAAATGCAAGTTATAAAAAGAGAAATAGAAAAGTCAGTGAGCTGAGCAGTGGTGGCTCAGCCCTGTAATGCTAGATACTCTAGAGGCTGTCTGAGGATTGCAGTTCAAAGCCACACAGGCAGGAAAGTCCATGAGATGCTACTCTTGAATTAACAACCAGAAAACAGAAAGTTGCATGGTGTCTCAAGTGGTGGAGCACTCACCTTGAGCTGAAGAGCTCAGGGACAACCCCCAGGACCAGAGTTAAAGACCCAGGACTGATGTTAAAAAAAAAGAAAGGAAGAAAGAAAAGTCAATGAACTCCAATCTTGGGTGTTTGAAAAGACTACCAAAGAATTGTACAAAACTTTTACTTGGATTGGCAAAGGAAAAACCAGAACATTCCAATTACTGAACCAGAAATGGAAGTATACACATGATTCCTGACCTGTAGAAATGCAAAACAGAGGCAGGAAAGGTGGCCCAATTTTATTATTTTAGCTCTTCAGGAGGCTGAGATTAGGAGAACAAGCACAAAAGTCCACAAGACTCCATCTCCAAAATAGCTTACAACTGGGCACAGGTTGTTACATGGAAACTGAGGTCTTAGTTACATGGAAACTGAGGTCTGAGGATCAGTGTTTGAAGGGAGACGAGGCAGAAAAGCCTGTGAGACTCTTACTTCAAAATAACCACAGAAAAGCTGGTAGTGAAGCTGAAGCTCAGATGGTAAAAAGCTCAGGGACAGCACCCTGGACTTGAGTTCAACCCCCTGGAAAGGCCCACCAAAAAACAGAATAAAAGACAGGAACAAAGTCCAAGGCTGGAGTCATGGCGAAAGTGGTAGGAGAGCAGCAGAGTAAGCAGTTTAAACTACAGGAGGCCCTGAATTCATGTACTTGTGCCTGCAGAAAATGAAAAAGAAAGAAACACAGACAGATGGGTACACATACACACACACACACACACACACACACACACACACAGAATGGATTCTAACAATTACATATAATTAGGAATGTTAAAATATCTAGGAATACTAACTCTGACAAAATTGACTCAAGGAAGCAGACATTGTTGACACATGCATATAATTGTAGCTAATAAGGAGGCTGAGATCTGAGGATTGCTGTTGGAAACCAGCCATGAGAAGAAATCCATCAGATTCTTATCTCCAACAAAGTACTGAGAAAAGACCAAAAGTGGTGCTATGGTTCAAGTGGTAGAGCACTAGTCTTGATCCAACAAAGCTCAGGGACATACGCATGACCTCAGTTCAAGCACCAGGACAAGAGAAAAAAAGGACCAAGAAAAAAAAATTGAATCAAAAAATAGCAGGAAATCTGCATAACTGAAGAAAAGATTGTATCTGTAGTATAAAGCCTCCCAACACAGACAATCCCACAGACACTCACAAACACACACACTATCACACACAGTTGTTTACCTATATTTGAATCACCAGAATGAAATTATATATATTTTAACAACAGATTATAGTAATTTAATAAAACTAAACCTTGTGAAACTTTGTCAAATGCAATGTACATTTTACTTGAACATTGACTAAATCATCTTCAGGATGACTGCATGAGGCTAGGCCTCACATTGAGTCTGTCATAATTTTTAGGACATAGATGAAATTCTGGGCTGGTCCCGGCTTATATTTATGAACCAGCAGTGACACAGGTTTTCTGCTTGACCTGACACCATGTCTCCTGCTCCAGGTCAAGTATGGGGGATATCTTCAGACCTCTGAAATACCCATGATGCAGAGGAGAGACCATTCTAGAATACTCTTCTTACCTGAAGATGCTGGATCTATATATGCTTCAAGGTAATATATTTTCAGGTGCCTATGTGACAAACCAACAGGTAATATCACTTTAGTTTTGTGCTAAGTATTGAATTTTATTTCCAAGTTTAATGCTTCTACTCATTACACATACTCAGCACAATTCATGACATCATGAAGAAATATAGTGCAATTCCTGCAAAATATGGTGAAAACATTCATCTTCTTGTATCTCAGTTACTGCAAATTAGCAATTGTACCATATGCAATACTTGTTTAGTGAACTAACAACAAAAGATAATTAGGACACATGAACTACATTGACATTTTCTATAACTTCATTTTATTTGAGATTCAGGCAGGACCTGTGTAGGCAGGTCCTTCACCACTGAGATACTCCCATAACCTACTTTCAGTCAGTTTCACACAGATTGTTACATAACACCTTCTATTATACACTCATTTTAAAACTTCAAAGATAAAATTTTATGTCAGGCTCTGGGGGCTCAGGCCTGTAGTCCCAGCTACTGAGGAGGCTGAGATCTGATGATTAGAATTGGAAGCCCCCTGGCAGGAAAGTCCATGACACTCCCCTCTCCAGTAAACTACTCAGACAACATCTGAAGTGGTGCTGTGGGCCAAATACGTACAGTGCTATCTTTGAGCAAAAGAGCTCTGGGAAAGTGTCCAAGCCAAGAATACAAGCCCCACAACTAACAACAACAACAATAATAATGATGATGATGATAATATTGCTCAAAGACTGATCCAAGTTGGATACAGTGGCTCACAGATGCAAGGTTCAATCAGAAGGATTCAGATCCAAGGCCATCCCAGGAAAAGTGTTCACAAGATTTCCCCTCCAATACTAGCTGGGTGTGTTTGTGTACACCAGATATCCAAGCCATCTTTAAGGCTGAGATTGGGATAGTTGTAGTTTTAGGTCAACCAGGGGAAAAAACAATTCCCTAAGACTCTATCTAAAAAGTGAAATCTCAGGATCTCTGTTCACATTTGTCATCCCAGGTACTTCAGGAAACACACAATAGGAGTATGAGGATGCAGCCTGACCTGGTATAAAGCAATGGTATAGCTCAAAAATAGCCAGAGTGAAAAAGGACAAGACCAGGTCTCTAGTAGTAGAGTCCCTGCCCTAGCAGTGCAGAGTATAGTGTGTAAATGCCACTGCTGCAAAAATAAAACTATGAACCAATTGTAAAATTGAATGTAATGGGTTGATTTGAACGAATCATGAAAATCTTTTATTCAATGCAGGAATGAAACAACTGAGTGATACGAGTGTCAGTGCTCATGAGTACAAAAGGGTTGAGTACTGAGAAACATGCATCCAGGAACACAGATATGTCCACAAGCCACAGGTCTGGTTTCATATGTAAACCAAGACAAAGAATGAAAATGGCAAAGAGGCAGTAAAAAGAGACAAACATGCTCACCAGGGTCAGGATGGTGCGTGTGGCCCTGGCCTCATGGTCAGGTCTTCGAGAGGCAATGTGGCTATGAATGTGCTGGACCATCTGTTTGTGTCTGTGCAGGACAAGGACCATGGAGCCACTGGTCCACATCATGAAAACCAAGCACATAATATCAATGGAAAGGTATAAGACTACTTGTGATAAATGTACAAATGGTTTTGGTGTAGTTGGTCTTATGCCGCAGTATCTATAATGCACGTGCAGAGTGCCTGTGTGTTGGGCCAATTACTCTCAGAGGCACATAAACATTTACCAGGACCTGCAGAATCCAGAAAAGGAAACCAGAGATTCCAAAGCAGTTAGGGAATGTAGTAGTGATCTTCCACCAAACATTTCTAGTGCAAAGCTTTGAGACTTGGAAACCACTCAGAAGGCAGGTGGTGTTAGAGAAACCCCTCTGGCTACTCTGCGGAAATACAAAGCAAGTTTACATGCGGCATCATCGAGAAAGAACTTCCATCCAATTCCTGCCATCCTCTCAGGAATCCCAGTTGATAAAACAACCACGTAGTTTGCAAAGACCAGATGGCAGAGGATGGGGTTTGTAGGCCTCACCTTCTGTCTAGTGAGGAGGGTGAGTAAAAACAAAGGAGACAGGAGTTCCCCAGGACTCCAGCTCCAGTCTGAGTGAGGAAGGCAACCCCAATTTCAATGTCGGCTTTGGCCATCTCTTCTTCCAAAAGTGGAAGTGTGTCTCAACTGACAGAACTGCAGCCTTGAGTGAAAACCTAAGCAAGAGATGGAGGCCCTCAGTTTAAGACTTTCAACTGGACATCCCACAGCACTGTGGTGTTTGAATGCTCCAGGCTCTTCAGTGACTCATGGACAACTAGCACTCTCAGTCTCTCTGCTCCTAAACAATTCTAAAGGATGCAGAAAAGCATATATTAAGGGCCTCGTACTCATGTACATACAAGAATTTGCCCATAAAATAGAGTTTCTGGTTAAAAGTTTTCAGTTAGAAAAGAATCTCCTAAACTAGGCACTCATATGTATCTCAGAAGACAGACCTGTGGATCAAACATTAAAGCCACCCAAACTCCAGGAGACACTTATTTCCCAATAACCACCAGGAACACTGAAGTGGCACTATGTCTCAAATGGTAGAGCACTAGGCTTTATTAAAATGGCGCAGGGACAGAGCCCAGGCTCTGAGTAAAACTTCGTGACTGACAAAATAATAAGAAGTATGAGTGCAAGAACAATGAGAGAAGGCAGATGGAGAGGGAACAAACTGAGGAAATTGGTGGGAATGGAAATGACAAGCCAAGGCATTAAAATTAATATCAACAAGCTTCTTACATTCATATCATAAATAGTCATGTAACAGGTGATTCCTGGACAAATCTCTTCCAATGTATATCATCAAATAATATGTGATTACATTAAATGTAAGTGTAAATCACATTGAGACATTACTCATGACAGAAACTATACAGAGGAGTATCAGATCATTTGAGCAGAGAATGCTCTACCCCGGAGCACACAAAGCTGTATGGTATCCAGGATACAAAGCAATGTGGAGCTGCATCAAAATTGCTAACTGAGGCAGGAGAGAGGCCTGTGATTTTCTCCAAACATTTTTTCCTAAAATACAAGACATTTGTCTCAATGTAACCTCACACAACACACACATTTTCAGAGAAGTTATTTCTGCATTTTCTTGATGAGTTACATTAACCACTGTTACTTACCTGAAAAGAATAGCTGCTTACCCAGTAGGAATTGGCTGTGAGGACAGAGGAGCAGAGGCAGTGGTCACAGCATGTGTGCTCAGCCACGGATCCCCAAGAAAAAGGCTCAGGACTCCATGATCTCATCTCCTCTGTGGGCATGCTCATCATGTCACCTGGAAGTTTGCTGACACTGTGTGCATGGGGAATACAGTTTCCCTGTAACAAACACTGGAGAATTGTGGATTCTGATGAGCACCACTGAAATTCCATGACCATTTCCAACCGAAGTGACCCACGGTGAGCAAAGTCGAGGGAATATTTGGAAACTTTTAAGACAATCTCATTAGCAGTGAGTAGAGGAAAATGAAATATATTGTGTAAGTGTGTGACACTGTAGGAATGGCTTTGGTGAATTTGTAG
>NW_012267605.1:7686-16275 GCF_000151885.1 Dipodomys ordii | reverse complement strand
AGCTGAATAGCTGAGGGACAGCACCCAGGCCCAGAGTTCAGGCTCCAAGACCAGACCCCAAAAAATAAAAATAAAAAATGAAAAAGCTGGGCACTGGTGGCTTTTGCTTATAATCCAAGCTATTCAGGAAGCTGTGATCTGAGGACTGCAATTTGAAGCCATCCCAGGAAAAATAGTCCAAGACTATTATCTCTGCATACATTCTGTCAAGCTGGGTGCTGGTGGGTCATGCCTGTAATCCTAGATACTCAGGAGATTGAGATCTGAGCATCACATTTCAAATCCACCCTGGGCAAGAAAGTCCATGAGACTATTATCTCTAATAAACCACTAGAAAACTAGAAGTTGAGCTTTGCTCAGTGGTAGAGTGCTAGCATTGAGGTGAGTCCCATCCCGGAGTTCAAGTCCCAGGACCCACAAAAACAAAACAAAAACCTACTCGGACAATGCTGTAAGTGCACTGTGGCTCAAGTTGTTGAGCACCAACCATGAGCACAAAGAGGCTCAGGACTAGTGTCTAGGGGCTAAGTTCAAGCTTCAGGACACACTGGTAGGGAGAAAAAGGGAATATCCCAAGTGGAAATACAATGTACTATGTGATGGTTAACAATGCTTAAATTATCAAGGCTCAGAGATTTGTTTTACAGCAGTCTTCTTAATGTTTACACATGACCTTCATAAACTATCCACATGTTCACTTATTCCAGCCATTTTGACCTTCAGAGATAGAGAATATAGAAACCTTAAATGCCACTCTTCCTCTGAACACAGCATGACCACATTGCTTAAATCTAAGGCACATCTGTAAATGAAGATAGAAACCAAGTCTGTTCTGAGAGGCAAACTTCAATCTTGACCTTACAAAAGGGAAAGACCCAAAAATTTCCACCTGTCATCATTCCTTACAGAGAAAGAAAATAATAGCAAGGCAAACACAATATGAAAGCAAAGAAGAACAGCATAAGTGTAAATGCAAGTTATAAAAAGAGAAATAGAAAAGTCAGTGAGCTGAGCAGTGGTGGCTCAGCCCTGTAATGCTAGATACTCTAGAGGCTGTCTGAGGATTGCAGTTAAAAGCCACACAGGCAGGAAAGTCCATGAGATGCTACACTTGAATTAACAACCAGAAAACAGAAAGTTGCATGGTGTCTCAAGTGGTAGAGCACTCACCTTGAGCTGAAGAGCTCAGGGACAACCCGCAGGAACAGAGATAAAGACCCAGGACTGATGTTAAAAAAAAAGAAAGGAAGAAAGAAAAGTCAATGAACCCCAATCTTGGGTGTTTGAAAAGACTACCAAAGAATTGTACAAAACTTTTACTTGGATTGGCAAAGGAAAAACCAGAACATTCCAATTACTGAACCAGAAATGGAAGTACACACATGATTCCTGACCTGTAGAAATGCAAAACAGAGGCAGGAAAGGTGGATCAATTTTATTATTTTAGCTCTCAGGAGGCTGAGATTAGGAGAACAAGCACAAAAGTCCACAAGACTCCATCTCCAAAATAGCTTACAACTGGGCACAGGTTGCTAATGTCTGTAATCTTAGTTACATGGAAACTGAGGTCTGAGGATCAGTGTTTGAAGGGAGACGAGGCAGAAAAGCCTGTGAGACTCTTACTTCAAAATAACCACAGAAAAGCTGGTAGTGAAGCTGAGGCTCAGATGGTAAAAAGCTCAGGGACAGCACCCAGGACTTGAGTTCAACCCCCTGAATTGGCCCACCAAAAAACAAAATAAAAGACAGGAACAAAGTCCAAGGCTGGAGTCATGGCGAAAGTGGTAGGAGAACAGCAGAGTAAGCAGTTTAAACTACAGGAGGCCCTGAATTCATGTACTTGTGCCTGCAGAAAAAGAAAAAGAAAGAAAGACAGACAGATGGGTACACACACACACACACACACACAGAATGGATTCTAACAATTACATATAATTAGGAATGTTAAAATATCTAGGAATACTAACTCTGACAAAATTGACTCAAGGAAGCAGACATTGTTGACACATGCATATAATTGTAGCTACTCAGGAGGCTGAGATCTGAGGATTGCTGTTGGAAACCAGCCATGACAAGAAATCCATCAGATTCTTATCTCCAACAAAGTACTCAGAAAAGACCAAAAGTGGTGCTATGGTTCAAGTGGTAGAGCACTAGTCTTGATCCAACAAAGCTCAGGGACATACGCATGACCTCAGTTCAAGCACCAGGACAAGAGAAAAAAAGGACCAAGAAAAGAAAAATTGAATCAAAAAATAGCAGGAAATCTGAATAACTGAAGAAAAGATTGTATCTGTAGTATAAAGCCTCCCAACACAGACAATCCCACAGACACTCACAAACACACACACTATCACACACAGTTGTTTACCTATATTTGAATCACCAGAATGAAATTATATATATTTTAATAACAGATTATAGTAATTTAATAAAACTAAACCTTGTGAAACTTTGTCAAATGCAATGTACATTTTACTTGAACATTGACTAAATCATCTTCAGGATGACTGCATGAGGCTAGGCCTCACACTGAGTCTGTCATAATTTTTAGGACATGGATGAAATTCTGGGCTGGTCCCAGCTTATATTTATGAACCAGCAGTGACACAGGTTTTCTGCTTGACCTGACACCGTGTCTCCTGCTCCAGGTCAAGTATGGGGGATATCTTCAGACCTCTGAAATACCCATGATGCAGAGGAGAGACCATTCTAGAATACTCTTCTTACCTGAAGATGCTGGATCTATATATGCTTCAAGGTAATATATTTTCAGGTGCCTATGTGACAAACCAACAGGTAATATCACTTTAGTTTTGTGCTAAGTATTGAATTTTATTTCCAAGTTTAATGCTTCTACTCATTACACATACTCAGCACAATTCATGACATCATGAAGAAATATAGTGCAATTCCTGCAAAATATGGTGAAAACATTCATCTTCTTGTATCTCAGTTACTGCAAATTAGCAATTGTACCATATGCAATACTTGTTTAGTGAACTAACAACAAAAGATAATTAGGCCACATGAACTACATTGACATTTTCTATAACTTCATTTTATTTGAGATTCAGGCAGGACCTGTGTAGGCAGGTCCTTCACCACTGAGATACTCCCATAACCTACTTTCAGTCAGTTTCACACAGATTGTTACATAACACCTTCTATTATACACTCATTTTAAAACTTCAAAGATAAAATTTTATGTCAGGCTCTGGGGGCTCAGGCCTGTAGTCCCAGCTACTGAGGAGGCTGAGATCTGATGATTAGAATTGGAAGCCCCATGGCAGGAAAGTCCATGACACTCCCCTCTCCAGTAAACTACTCAGACAACATCTGAAGTGGTGCTGTGGGCCAAATACGTACAGTGCTATCTTTGAGCAAAAGAGCTCTGGGAAAGTGTCCAACCCCAGAGTACAAGCCCCACAACTAACAACAACAACAACAATAATAATGATGACGATGATAATATTGCTCAAAGACTGATCCAAGTTGGATACAGTGGCTCACAGATGCAAGGTTCAATCAGAAGGATTCAGATCCAAGGCCATCCCAGGAAAAGTGTTCACAAGATTTCCCCTCCAGTACTAGCTGGGTGTGTTTGTGTACACCAGATATCCGAGCCATCTTTAAGGCTGAGATTGGGATGGTTGTAGTTTTAGGTCAACCAGGGGAAAAAACAATTCCCTAAGACTCTATCTAAAAAGTGAAATCTCAGGATCTCTGTTCACATGTGTCATCCCAGGTACTTCAGGAAACACACAATAGGAGTATGAGGATGCAGCCTGACCTGGTGTAAAGCAATGGTATAGCTCAAAAATAACCAGAGTGAAAAAGGACAAGACCAGGTCTCTAGTAGTAGAGCCCCTGCCCTAGCAGTGCAGAGTATAGTGTGTAAATGTCACTGCTGCAAAAATAAAACTATGAACCAATTGTAAAATTGAATGTAAATGGTTTGGTTTGAATGAATCATGAAAATCTTTTATTCAATGCAGGAGTGAAACACCTGAGTGATACGAGTGTCAGTGCTCATGAGCACAAAAGGGCTGAGTACTGAGAAACATGCATCCAGGAACACAGACATGTCCACCAGCCACAGGTCTGGTTTCATATGTAAACCAACACAAAGAATGAAAGTGGCAGAGAGGCAGTAGAAAGAGACAAACATGCTCACCAGGGTCAGGATGGTGCGTGTGGCCCTGGCCTCATGGTCAGGTCTTCCAGAGGCAATGTGGCTGTGAATGTGCTGGACCCTCTGTTTGTGTCTGTGCAGGACAAGGACCATGGAGCCACTGGTCCACATCATGAAAACCAAGCACATAATATCAATGGAAAGGTATAAGACTACTTGTGATAAACGTACAAATGGTTTTGGTGTAGTTGGTCTTATGCCGCAGTATCTATAATGCATGTGCAGAGTGATATTTCGCCTGTGTGTTGGGCCAATTACTCTCAGAGGCACATAAACATTTACCAGGAGCTGCAGAATCCAGAAAAGGAAACCACAGATTCCAAAGCAGTTAGGGAATGTAGTAGTGATCTTCCACCAAACATTTCTAGTGCAAAGCTTTGAGACTTGGAAACCACTCAGAAGGCAGGTGGTGTTAAGAGAAACCCCTCTGGCTACTCTGCAGAAATACAAAGCAACTTTACATGCGGCATCATCGAGAAAGAACTTCCATCCAATTCCTGCCATCGTCTCAGGAATCCCAGTTGATAAAACAACCACGTAGTTTGCAAAGACCAGATGGCAGAGGATGGGGTCTGTAGGCCTCACCTTCTGTCTAGTGAGGAGGGTGTAGCTGTAAAAACAAAGGAGACAGGAGTTCCCCAGGACACCAGCTCCAGTCTGTGTGAGGAAGGCAACCCTGATTTCAATGTCGGCTTTGGCCATCTCTTCTTCCAGAAGTGGAAGTGTGTCTCAACTGACAGAACTGCAGCCTTGAGTGAAAACCTAAGCAAGAGATGGAGGCCCTCAGTTTAAGACTTTCAACTGGACATCCCACAGCACTGTGGTGTTTGAATGCTCCAGGCTCTTCAGTGACTCATGGACAACTAGGACTCTCAGTCTCTCTGCTCCTAAACAATTCTAAAGGATGCAGAAAAACATATATTAAGGGCCTCTTACTCATGTACATACAAGAATTTGCCCATGAAATAGTTTCTTGTTAAAAGTTTTCAGTTAGAAAAGAATCTCCTAAACCAGGCACTCATATGTATAATCCTAGTAACTCAGAAGACTGAGACCTGTGGATCAAACATTGAAGCCACCCAAACTCCAGGAGACACTTATTTCCCAATAACCACCAGCAACACTGAAGTGGCACTGTGTCTCAAATGGCAGAGCACTAGGCTTTATTAAAATGGTGCAGGGACAGAGTCCAGGCTCTGAATACAACTGCGTGACTGACAAAATAATAAGAAGTATGAGTGCAAGAACAATGAGAGAAGGCAGAGGGAGAGGAAACAAACTGAGGAAATTAGTGGGAATGGGAATGATAAGCCAAGGCATTAAAATTAATATCAACAAGCCTCTTACATTCATATCATAAATAGTCATGTCACAGATTATTCCTTGACAAATCTCTTCCAATGTATATCTTCAAATAATATGTGATTACATTAAATGTAAGTGTAAATCACATTGAGACATTACTCATGACAGAAACTATACACAGGTGTATCAGATCATTTGAGCAGAGAATGCTCTACCCCAGAGCACACAAAGCTGTATGGTCTCCAGGATACAAAGCAATGTGGAGCTGCATCAAAATTGCTAACTGAGGCAGGAGAGAGGCCTGTGATTTTCTCCAAAAATTTTTTCTAAAATACAAGACATTTGTCTCAATGTAACCTCACACAACACACACATTTTCAGAGAAGTTATTTCTGTATTTTCTTGATGAGTTACATTAACCACTGTTACTTACCTGAGAAGAATAGCTGCTTACCCAGTAGGAATTGGCTGTGAGGACAGAGGAGCAGAGGCAGTGGTCACAGCATGTGTGCTCAGCCACGGATCCCCAAGAAAAAGGCTCAGGACTCCATGATCTCATCTCCTCTGTGGGCATGCTCATCATGTCACCTGGAAGTTTGCTGACACTGTGTGCATGGGGAATACAGTTTCCCTGTAACAAACACTGGAGAATTGTGGATTCTGATGAGCACCACTGAAATTCCATGACCATTTCCAACCGAAGTGACCCACGGTGAGCAAAGTCGAGGGAATATTTGGAAACTTTTTAAGACAATCTCATTAGCAGTGAGTAGAGGAAAATGAAATATATTGTGTAAGTGTGTGACACTGTAGGAATGGCTTTGGTGAATTTGTAGGTTTTTTCCCTTTGTGTCCAAAATAAAATTTCTTTCTATAGCAAAGAACCATTATTTTAAAACAAATCCAAGCGTCTGTAGCTCATGCCTGTAATCCTAGTTACTCAGAATTGTGAGATCTGAGGATTGGAGTTCAAAGAAGTGTAAGCAGAAAAATACATGAAACTCTTACCTACAATAAGCCACTCAGAGAAAGCTGGAAGTGGCTGTGGCTTAAGAGATAGAGCACTACATAGAGGAAATAAGACCCTCAGGGGCAGTGCCCAGGCCCTGAGTTCAAGCCTTAATACATATTTTAAAAATGTACTCATTACCTTTCTCATTTCACACTAAACCCTCTGTAAAGTATTTTCACAGTAAAAAAAATGTATAAAATAGGTTATTTCCCAAGTTGAAGTGCTATGTCTTGATCAATATTCAAATAATCAAGGCTCAAAGTTTCACAGTAGTCTTTTTCATGTTTCCCCAGTATCTTCATAGATACCTTCATAGGCTTTTCATGTGCTCACTTATTCCAGCCATTTTGACTTTCTGAGATACAGAGAATATAGAAATTCCTTCCTCTGAACACAGCATGACCATATTGCCTAAAACTAAGAGCATCCATAGATCAAACTAGAAACCAGGATGGTGCTGAGAGGAAAATATATAACTTAGATCCTGTCATTACAAAGGAAAAACCAAAAAGTCTCCACTTGTCATCACTCTTTACAGAGCAAGAAAATAATAGCAAGGAAACACAATATGGAAATGAAAAAGAAGAGTTAACTATGAATGCAAGATGAAAGCAGAACAATAGAGATAAAAATCAGAGAAACCAAAGGTTGGAGTTTTGAAAAAAGCCAAGGAAATGGACAGAAATTAGGTTAGATTGGTAACGATATAACCAGAAGACTCAAATTACTTAACCAAATAGTGAAATGCAGACATGATTCTTGATCTGTGGAAATGCAAAACAGAGCCAGGAATGGTGTCTCAGGCCTATGACGCTAGCTCCTCTGGATGCTGAGATTAGGAGGATTACAGTTTAAAACCAGAACAAGCACAAAGTCCACAAGATTCCATCTCCAAAATTGCTGACAAGCCTCGTACAGGTGGCTCATGTCTGAAATTTTAGCAGCTCAGGAAGCTGAGGTCTGAGGATCAGTGTTTGAAGCCAGCCCAGGCAGAAAAGCCTGTTAGACTCTCATCATGTAAAAGCCTGTTAGACTCTCATCATGTAAAAGCCTGTTAGACTCTCATCATGTAAAACTCCCTACTGAAGCAGGTGTCTCTGCTGATGAGCTCAAAAGTTCTCAGAACTGAGAAACACACATCCAGGAACACAGCTGTGTCTATACATGAGCCATAGGACTGGCTTCCTATGTGAACTAAACTAATCAGTAAAAATTGCCGAGAGGCAGTAGAAGTAGATGAACATGCTCACTAGGGTCAGGATGGAGCATGTGGTCCTAGCCTCGTGGCCAGGTCCTTGGGAGGGAATGAGGCTATTAATTTGCCAGACCCTCTGTTTATGTTGAGCAGGACAAGGACAATGGAGCCACTGGCCCACATCATGAAAACCAAGCATATAACATCAATGGAAGAGAATAAAGCTAGCTGTAATTAAGTTGTAAAGGGTTGTGGTGGGCCTGTGATGCACTATCTATAATGCATATATTCACAGTGACATTTTGTTTGTGTCTTGGGCCAATCACTCTGAGGCACAGAAACATTTACCAGGAGGTGCAGGATCCAGAAAAGGAACAACAGACACCAAAGCACTTGGGGAATCTACTAGTCATCTTCCTACAAGTGTTTCTAGTGCAAAATTTTGAGACCTGGAAGCCACTCAGATGGCAGGTGGCATCAAGAGAAACCCCTCTGCCTACTCTGTGGACATACAAAACAACTTTACATCCAGCCTCATCCAGGAAGTACTTCCATCCAAATCCTGCCATTGTCTGAGGGATTACCCTGAATAAAACAACCAAGTTGTTGGCAAAGACAAGATGGTGGCAGATTCATGTCTATGTGCCTCATCTTCTGTCAAATGAGGAGGGTGTAGCTATAAAAGCAAAAAAGGGAGTAGTTCTCCAGGTTCTCAGCTGCAGTCTGAGTGAGGTAGACAACCCCCACCTCCATGTTGGCTTGAATGTTGGAAAGAATTCATTTTATTGTGAGACAAAAAATACATTGAAAGCAAACAACTATGACCATGTTAGCTAGCTGGGCACTGGTGACTCACACCTTTAATCCTAGCTACTCAGGCGG
>NW_012267605.1:3058-3426 GCF_000151885.1 Dipodomys ordii | reverse complement strand
AAACATTTAATAACATTTTGTTTTGTGTTAATATTGAACTTTATTTCCAAGCTTAGTATTTCCAAATATTACAATTATGCAACACAATTTATTAGCTAATGAAGAAAAATTAAGCATAATTTCTGTATAGTAGGGGGGAAAGATTCAGCTTCTGATTCCTCTGTTACTACTAAGACAGCATTTGTGCCTTTCCTTATGCTTCATTTGCTTACAGAATTAAAGTAAAATATCATTATGATTCAATAACTGCATTAAAATTTTCATAGCTTTATTATATTGTAGTTCTGTAAAAAAAAATCTGGGTCTTCCTAGGTCTCCTTTGCGCTGGCCGAAATTTTCTTAATAGAGACCCGGAAACACAACAAATC
>NW_012267605.1:2204-2508 GCF_000151885.1 Dipodomys ordii | reverse complement strand
TCTCTGTTTCTCATGACTGAGTTCCTGTACCACACATTAAGCTACCAAAAAGCCAGAAATTGAACCATATTGCAGTGGTAGAGCATGCGCTTTGAGCATAAAGCACATGCATAGTCTACAGACCCTTAGTTCAAGCCCCAGCGCCAACAACTATAACAACAAAAGAATTCCATGAAATATTATTTAAGAGCATGCTTAGTAATACACATAAATAATTGATAGAATGGTGAGTCATCAACCAACATCTTGTCTATAAGGAACACTATATTTTTCTTTTTGTTTTTCTTTTTTGTCAGTTGTGGAG
>NW_012267605.1:0-2154 GCF_000151885.1 Dipodomys ordii | reverse complement strand
TGAGACTCTCATCTTTGATTAACTACCAACAAAGCTGGAAGTAAAGTTGCTGCTCAGATGGTAGAGAACTAGCCTTGAGCAGAAAAATTCAGATACAACACCCAGGCCCCAAGTTCCAACTCAGGACTGACACAAAAACAAAAACAAGAAGAAAAACCTGGGCTGGAGGCATGGCTTAAGTGGTAGAGTACCAGTTGAGTGAACAAGTTTAGCAAGCATAGGGACCTGAATTCAAGTCCTGGCACAAGAAGAGAAGACACAGAGAGAAAATGGATTCTAAGGATTACGAATAACATAAACTAGTTGAAATGTATTCAAGTTTCTAGGAACGGTGCTCTTGTCATAATTGACTGAAGAAAGATGGGTGCTGATGGCTCACACCTCTAGTCCTAGCTACTCAGAAGGCTGAGGTATGAGAATCACAGTTTGAAGCCAGCCCTGGCAGGAAAGTTTGTGACACTCTTCTCTCCAAGGAACAACTCAGAAAAGGCCGGAGGTGGCACTGTGGCTCAAGTGATAGAGGGCGAGCATTGAGCCATAGAAGCTCAGGGAGAACATCCAGGTCCCGAGTTCAAGCCCCAGGAAAAGAAAAATTGACTCAAGAAATAGTAATAAGGAAAACAGAGATTGCACCTCCAGTACAAAGCCACCCAATACAGAAAAGCCCACAGATACATACACAAGCTCGTGCGCGCGCGCGAGCACACACACACACACACACACACACACACACACACAATTTATTTACCTTCATTTGCATCACAGCAGGGAAAAGAACAGTTTTTGCTAATTTAATAAAGTTAATAATTGTGCATTTTTTGCCAAATGCAAATACATTTTCATTGAACATTGACTAAATCAGCTTTAGGATGACCAGCTGATATTATGCATGAGGTTAGGCGTCACACTGAGTTGACCTTCTTTTAGGACAAAGATGGAATTCTGGGCTGGTCTTGCATTACATTTAGGAACCAGCAGTGATACAAGTTTACTGCTTGATCTGCTCCATGTTGCCTGGTCCAGATCAAACATGGATTGCTGAAATCCCCATGATGCATAGGAGAGACCTTTCTACACTACTCCTCTTACCTGAAGATGCAGAATCTAAGTACATTTGAAGTTAAGGTTTTCAGGCATCCAAATGAAAAAAACATTTAATAACATTTTGTTTTGTGTTAATATTGAACTTTATTTCCAAGCTTAGTATTTCCAAATATTACAATTATGCAACACAATTTATTAGGTAATGAAGAAAATTCAGCGTAATTTTTGTATAGTATGGGGAAAAGATTCATCTTCTGATTCCTCTGTTACTCCTAAGAAGACAGCATTTGTGTCTTTCCTTATGCTTCATTTGCTTACAGAACGAAAAGTAAAATATCATTATGATTCAATAACTGCATTAAAATTTTCATAACTTTATTATGTTGTAGTTCTGTAAAAAAAAAAATCAGGGTTTTCCTAGATCTCCTTGGCGCAGGCCGAAATTTTCTTAATAGAGACCCTGAAACACAACAAATCAAAGAAAGGTTGGACAAATGGGATTGCATGAAGTTGCCGAGCTTCTGCAGGGCAAATGACATAGCTAGCAAGATCAATAGAAAGCCCACGGATTTGGAGAAGATCTTTACTAGCCATACAACGGACAAGGGTCTCATATCTAAAATATATTTGGAACTCAAAAAATTAAATCCCCCAGCAATAAATACTCAAAGACACAACTGCCCAATAAATAAGTGGGCTAATGACTTGAAGAGAAACTTCTCTGAAGAAGAAAGAAGGATGGCCAATAGACACATGAAAAAATGCTCAACCTCCCTAGGCATAAAAGAAATGCAAATCAAAACAACATTGAGATACCACCCCACCCAGTAAGAATGGCAAAAATCAAGAATTCTAATAACAACAGATGCTGGAGGGGATGTGACAGAAGGGAACCTTACTTCATTTTTGGTGGGAGTGTAAACTTGTTCAACCACTTTAGAAAGTAGTATGGAGGTTCCTCAAAAAACTCCACATAGATCTCCCCTATGAACCAGCAATCCCACTTTTGGGCACTTACCCAAATGTTTACAAACAAGACCACACTAAAGCTACCAGCACAACTATGTTTATTGCAGCATTATTTACCATAGCTAAGATATGGAACCAATC
>NW_012267604.1:99459-100423 GCF_000151885.1 Dipodomys ordii | reverse complement strand
CCTCAGACTAAACCTAACCCTAACCCTACACCTAACCCTCACCTTAAACCTCACCCTAAACCTAAACCTAACCCTTACCCTCACCCTCACCCTAACCCTATCCCTCACACTAAACCTAACCCTCACTGTAACCCTAAACCTACCCCTCAGCCTAACGCTCACCCTAACCCTAACCCTAACCCAAATCCTTACCATATCCCGAAATCTAACCCTCACCCTCACATTATACCTCACACTAACCCTAACCCTCACCCTCACCCTAACCCTAATTCTAACCCTCACCCTCACCCTAACCTTAATTCTAACCCTAAATTTCACCCTCAACCTAACTCTCACCCTAAACCTTACCCTCTCCCTAAACCTAACCCTCTCACTCACCCTAAACCTCACCTTAACCCTAAAACTAAACCTCACCCTAACCCTCACCCTAACCCTATCCCTAACACTAACCCTAACCCTAACCCTCACCCTGACCATCAAGCTAACCCTAAACCTAACCCTACCCCTCACCCTCACGCTAACCCTCACCCAAACCCTTACCCTCACCCTCACCCTAACCCTAAACCTCACACTAACCCTAACCCTCACCCTATCCTTAAGCCTACTCCTCAGCCTGATCCTAATTCTAACCCTAAACCTAAACCTAACCCTCCCTATTAACCCTAAATGTCACCCTTACCTTAACCTTCACCCTCACCCTCACCCTCACCCTCACCCTAACCCTAACCCTAACCCTATCTCTAACCCTCAACCTAACCCTAACCCTAACGCTCACCCTAACGCTCACTCTAAACCTAACCCTCTCCCTAAACCTCACTCTCACACTAAACCTCACCGTAACCCTTGTCCTCAACCTATCCTTAACCCTAACCCTAACCCTAACCCTCACACTAACCCTAACCACAAACCTCACCCTAATTCTAACCCTAACCCTAACCCTCACCCTCACCCTAACCCTAACCCT
>NW_012267604.1:96111-97556 GCF_000151885.1 Dipodomys ordii | reverse complement strand
ACCCTAACCCTAACTCTAAGCCTAACCCTCACCCTAACCCTCCCCCTAACCCTAACACTAACACTAACCGTAATACTAATGCTCAAACTAATCCTCAGGCAAGCTCTAACCCTAACTCTACAGCTCACCCTCACCCCTACCCTCACCCTAACACCCTACCCCTAATCCTCTCACTAACCCTAACCCTCACTGTAACCCTAATCCTAACCCTCAGCCTAACCCTCATCCTAACGAAAAACCTAACCATAACCCTGAACCTCATCCTAACCTTAACCCTAAACGTCACCCTAATTCTAACACTCACCCTCACCCTCATCCTCACCATCAGCCTAACCCTAACCCTAAACCTAAACCAAACCCTCACCCTAACCCTAAACCTCACCCTAAACCCCACCCGAAACATCAACCTCACCTTAACGGAACCCAAACCCTCACCCTAATACTCACCCTAACCCTAACCCTCTCCCTAAGCCTCAACCTAACCTTCACCCTCACCCTAACCCAAACCCTCACCCTCACACTCACCTTCAGCCTAACCTTTACCCTAAACCTAAACCTATCCCTAACCCTCAGCCTAACCCTCAAGCTAACCCTAACCCTCACCCTAACCCTCACCCTAAAACTCACCCTCACCCAAAACCTCAACCTATCCCTTACCCTCACCCTAACCCTAATCCTAACCTTACCCGTCACCCTAACCCTCACACTTACCCTATCCCTAAACCTAAACCTAATCCTCACCCTCACCCTAGCCCCCAACGTAACCCTAAAGCTAACTCTAACCCTCACCCTAACACTAACAATAACCCTAACCCTCAGCCTCACCCTAACCCTCAACCTAACCCTTACCCTCACCGTCACCCGTCCCCTCACACTAACCATAACCCTCACCCTAAACCTAACCCTAACCCTAATCCTCACACTAACCCTAAAACTAACCATAACCCTAACCCTCACAAGAACCCTCACGCTAACCTAACCCTAAACCTAATTTTCACCCTCACCTTAACCCTCAGCCTAACCCTTACCCTCAAGCTCACCCAACCCTCACACTAAGCCTAAACATCAACCTAATCCTAACCCAAACCCTCACCCTCACCAAACACCTAACACTCAACCTAACCCTCACCCTTACACTCTCACTGAAACTAGTCCTCACTCTCACCCTAACTCTCACCCTAAAACTTACCCTAACTATAACCTTAAACCTAAGCCTCACACTAACTCTAACCCTAACCCTTACCCTCACCTTCATCCTAACCCTAACCCTAACCCTAACAATAACCATAACCCTAACTCTAACCCTATCCCAACAATCACCCTCACCTAACCCTAACCCTCACCCTCACCCTAACACTAAAACTAACCCTCAGCATAACACTCAATGTAACACACACACTAAACCTAACCCTCACTCTCATCCTAACACTCACACTAAACCTAAC
>NW_012267604.1:87689-88902 GCF_000151885.1 Dipodomys ordii | reverse complement strand
ATCCTAAACCTTACCCTAACCCTAACCCTAAGCCTTACTCTCACCCTAACCCTAACCATAACCATAACCATAATCCTCACACTCACCCTAACCCTCACCCTTACTCTAACCTTCAACCTCACCCTAAATATCACGCTAACACTCACCCTCACCCTAACCCTAACCTTAACCCTAACCCTCACCCTAAGCCTCAACCTCACCATCATCCTCACACTAAGCCTAACGCTAAAACTAAACTTAATCCTAAACCTAGCCCCCTCCCTCAACCTCACCCTAACCCTAAATCTAACCCTCACCCTCACCCTCAGCGTAATTGTAAACCTATACCTAACCCTCACCCTAACCCTAATCCTCACCCTAACCCTCACCTTCACCATAACCCTAATCCTAACTCTCACCCTAAGCCTAACCCTAACCCTAAACCTCACCCTAACCCTCACACTAACCCTAACCTAACCCTTACCCTAAACCTAATCCTCACACTAACCCTAACCCTAACCCTCACCCTAACCTTCACCCTCACCCTAAGCGTAACCCTATCCGGCACCCTAATGCTAATCCTAACCCTAAACCTAACCTAACCCTCACTGTCACCCTTACCCTCACGGTCACCCTAAGCCTCACCCACACCCTAACCCGAACCCCATCCCTCACCTGAACCCGAACCCTAATCCTAACTCTCACCCTAAGCCTAAAGCTAACCCTAACCCTCACCCAACCCTCACACTAAACCTAACGCTAAACCTAAACCTCAATCTTACTCTAACCCTTACCATCACCCTAACCCTAACCCTCACCCTAATGCTAACCCTCACCCTAACCCTAACCCTCTCCCTAAACCTCACCCTCAGCCTAAACCTCACCCTAACCCTTACCCTCACCCTAACCCTAAGCTAACCATAAAACTAACCCTCACCCGCACACACACCCTCACCCTAAACCTAACCTTAACCCTAACAATAACCCTAACCCTAACCCTAATCCTAAACCTCACCCTCACTCTAACCCTAACCCTTAACCTAACTCTCACATAAACCCTAACCCTAACCCTCACCCTAACCCTAACCCTCAACCTAAACCCAACACTAACCCTCACCCTCAGACTAGCCCACACATTAAACCTAACCCTAAGCAGAACCCTCACCCTCACCTTAACCCTAATGCTAAGCCTAACCTTCACTCTCACCCTAACCCTCACCCTAACCCTAAATCT
>NW_012267604.1:84034-85189 GCF_000151885.1 Dipodomys ordii | reverse complement strand
AACCTAACCCTAACCCTCACCCTCACCCTAACTCTAACCCTAACCCTAACTTTCACCCTCACCTTAACCCTCGCCCTAACCCTTAACCTCACGACCACCCAACCCTCACCCTAAGCCTAAACCTCAACCTAACCCTAATCCTCACCCTCACCCTAACCCTAACCCTAATCCTCACCCTAACCCTAACCCTAACCCTATCCCTCATCCTAACCTCACTCTCACCCTAACCTTAACCCTAAACCTAAATCTAACCCTCACCCACACACAAAACCTCACACTCACCCTAACACTCAACCTCACCCTAAACCTCACCCTCACCCTAAATATCAATTTAAACCTAACCCTAATCCTAAACTTCACCCTAAGCCTCACCCTCACCATCACCCTCACACTTAGGCTAACAGTAAACCTAACCCTAATCCAAAACCTAACCCTCTCCCTCACCCTTATGCTAACCCTAACGATAACCCTAACCCTAAACCTCACCCAAACCCTAACCATAACCCTAACCCTAAAAATAACCTTAACCATAAAAATAACTTTCACCCTCACCCTAACCGCAACCCTAACCCTCACCATAAGCCTCACCCTCAACATCACCCTCACCCTAAGCCTAACATTAATCCTAACCCTAATCCTAAACAACCCTCCTCCTCAACCTCAACCTAACGCTAACGATAACCCTAACCCTAACCCTCACCCTAACCCTCACCCTGACCCTAACCCTCACCATCAGCCTAACCCTAACCCTAAACCTCACCTTAAGCCTAACCCTCACCATCACCCTCACACTAAACCTAACAGTAAATCTAACCCTAATCCTAAACTTAACCCTCTCCCTCACCCTCATGCTAACCCTTACCCTAACCCTCACCTTAACCCTGACCCAAACCCTAACCCTCACCCTAATCCTCACCCTAACCCTAACTGTAAAACTAACACTAACCGTAATCCTAATGCTCACCCTAATCCTCATCCTAACCCAAAACCTAACCCTAACCCTCAACCTCACCCTAACCTTAACCCTAAACATCACCCTAATTTTAACCCTCACCCTCACCCTCAACCTCATCCTCACCTCAGCCTAACCCTAAACCTAAACCTAATCCTAACCCTCACCCTCACCCTATCCCTAACCCTAACCCTCACACTCAC
>NW_012267604.1:77556-78520 GCF_000151885.1 Dipodomys ordii | reverse complement strand
ACCCTAACCCTAACCCTCACCCTAACCCTCAACCTAACCCTAACCCTAACCCTAAAGGTAACCATAATCATAATGCTTACCCTAATCCTCTTGTAAACACTAACACTAACCCTACACCTCACCCTCTCGCTTACCCTCACCCTAACCCTTACCCTCAACCTAACCCTAATCCTCACACTAACCCTAACCCTCAGCCTAACCCTCATCCTAACCCAAAACCTAATCCTAACCCTCAACCTCACCCTAGACTTAACCCTAAACGTCACCCTAATTCTAACCCTCACCGTCACCCTCACCCTCAGCCTCACCCTCAGCCTAACCCTAACCCTAAACCTAATCCTAATCCTAACCGTCACCCTCACCCTCACCCTAACTCTAACCCTAACCCTCACACTCACCCTCAGCCTAACTCTAAACCTATACCTAATGCTCACCCTAATCCTAAACCCCACCCGAACCCTCAACCTCATCTTAATCGAACCCAAACCCTCACCCTAAACCTCGCCCTATCCCTAACCCTCTCCCTAACCCTCACCCTCAACCTAAACCTCACCATAACCCTTACCCTCACCCTAATCCTAACCCTAATCCTCACACTAAACCTAACCCTCACCCTCACCCTAAAACTCACCCAAACTTTCACCCTCACCCTAACCCTAACCCTCACCCTAAACCTCACCTTCAGCCTAACCCTAACCCTAACCCTAAACCTATCCCTAAACCTCACCCTAACCCTCAAACTAACACATACCTTCACCCTAAACCTAAACCTCACCCTAACCCTCACCCTAAACCTAGCCCTAACCCTTACCCTCACCCTAACCCTAACCTTAAGGCTACCCCTCACTCGAACCCTCACCTTAACACGAACCCTCACCCTAACCCTAAACCTAACCCTAACCCTCACACTCACCCTAGCCCTCATCCTAAAACTAATCCTAACCCTAACCCTCACCCTAACCCT
>NW_012267604.1:74079-75364 GCF_000151885.1 Dipodomys ordii | reverse complement strand
TCACACTCTCCCCTACCCTAACCCTAAACCTCACCCTCAACCTCACTCTAACCCTAACCCTCACCCTCACCCTCATCCTAACCCTAAACCTAACCCTAACCCTCACCCTAACCCTAACCGTCACCCAACCTTAAACCTAACAACAACACTAACCCTCAACCTAACCCTCACCCTAACCCTAACACTAACATTCACCCTAATGCTAACCCTAACCCTAACCCTCCCCCTCACCGTAACCCTCACCATCACCCTAACCCTAACCCACACCCTAACACTCACACTCACCTTAACCCTCACTCTAACCCTTATCCTCACGCTCACCAACCCTCACACTAAGCCTAAACCTCAACCTAACATTACCCTAACCCTCACACACACCCTAAATATCACCCAGACCCTAACCCTCACCCTAACCCTAACCGTCACACTAAGCACCACCATGACCCTCACACTAAGCCTAAATGTAAACCTAACTCTCTACCTCACCCTCATGCTAACCCTAACGCTAACCCTAACCCTAAACCTCACCATAAACCTTACCCTCACCCTAACCCTAAGCCTAATCCTCACACTAACTCTAACCCTAAGCCTCACCCTAAACCTAACCCTAACCCTCACCCTCACCCTCACCCTAACCCTAACCCTCAGCCTTACCCTCACCCTCACCCCCTCACCCTGAAACAAACCCTAAAACTATCCCTCACCCTCATCGTCACACCAAACCTAACCCTAACCCTATATCTTACCCTCAGACTAATCCTAACCCACACCGTAACCCTCACCCTAACACATACCCTCACATTAATGCTAACCCTATCCTTCACCCTAACCCTCACCCTAACCGTAACCGTCTCCATAAACCTAACCGTCACCCTAAACCTCACCCTACACTTTAACCTCAACCTAACCCTAACCCTCACCATCACCCTAACCCTCACCCACACCCTAACCCTCACACTCACCGTAACACTCACCCTCACATTAACCCTCACCCTTACCCTTATCCTCACGCTCACCCAACCCTCACACTAAGCCTAAACCTCAACCTAACCCTAACCCTAACACTCACCCTCACCCTAACCCTAACTCTAATCCTAAACCTAAACCTCATCTTCACCCTCTCCCCTACCCTAACCCTAACCCTCACCCTCAAATTCACCCTCACCATAACCCTCACCCTCACCCTCACCCTAACCCTAAACCTAACCCCAACCCTCACCCTAACCCTAACCCTCACCCAAACTTAAACCTAACCCTCACTCCCACCCTCAAACTAACCCTAACC
>NW_012267604.1:69399-72055 GCF_000151885.1 Dipodomys ordii | reverse complement strand
ACCCTCACCCTAACCCTATCCCTCACCCTAAGCCTCAAACTCACCATCACACTCACCGTAAGCCTAACTGTAAACCTAACCCTAATCCTAAACCTAACCCTCTCCCTCACCCTCATGCTAACCCTAACGATAACCCTAACCCTCACCCTAACCCTAACACTAACCCTAACCCTAACAATAAACCTAACCTTAACCCTTACCCTCACGCTCCCCTTAACCCTAACCCTAAACCTCACCCTAAGACACCCTCACCATCACCCTCACCCTAAGCCTAACAGTGAACCTAACCCTAATCCTAAACTGAACCCTCTCCCTCACCCTCATGCTTACCCTTACCCTAACCCTCACCCGAACCCTCACCCTAACCCTAACCCTCACCCTAACCTAAACCTAACACTAACACTAACCGTCATCCTAATGCTTAATCTAATCCCCTTGTAACCCCTAACCCTAACCCTACTCCTCAACCTCACTCTTACCCTCAGCCTAACCCTTACCCTCAAACTAACCCTAATCCTCACACTAACCCTAACACTCACCCTAACCCTAACTCTAACCCTCATCGTAACCCAAAACCTAAACCTAACCCTCACCCTAATCTTACCGTCAGCCTAACCTTCACCCTCACACTAAACCTCACCCTAACACTCACCCTCACCCTAATCCTAACACTAAACCTCAGACTAACCCTAAACCTAACCCAAAACCTCACCCTAACCCTTACCCTTACCCTAACAATAACACTAACCCTAATCCTCAACCTCACACTAACCCTCACCAACACCCTAACCCTCATCCTCACCCTCACCTTAACCCTAACCCTCACCCTAATCCTAACCCTAACCCTCACCCTAATCTTACCGTCAGCCTAACACTCACCCTCACCCTAAACCTCACCCTAACACACACCCTCACCCAAACCCTAACCATAAACCTCAGACTAAACCTAACCCTAACCCTACACCTAACCCTCACCTTAAACCTCACCATAACCCTAAACCTAACCCTAACACTCACCCAAAAACTAACCCTAACCCTAATGCTAACCCTCACCCTCACCCTAACCCTAATGCTAACCCTAAGCTTCACCCTCACACTAACCCTCACCTTAACCCTTACACGCTCCCTAAACCTCACCCTCACCCTAAACCTCAAATTAACCATAAACCTAACCCTCACCCTAACCCTCACACTAACCCTAACCCTAACACTACCCCTAACCCTAACGCTACCCCTCACCCTCACACTAACCCTCACCCTAAACCTTACCCTCACCTTAACCCTAACCCCAAACCTCACACTAACCCTCACCCTCACCCTAACCCTAAACATACGCCTCAGCCTGATCTAAAGCCTAAACCTAAATCTAACCCTCACCATTAGCCCTAAATGTCACCCTAATCCTAAACCTCACCCTCACCCTTATCCTCACCCTCAGCCTAACCCTTACCCAAACCCCAATCCTAAGCCTCAACCTCACCCTCAGCCTAAACTTAACCCTAACCCTCACCCTCACCGTTACACTAACCCTAACACTATCCCTAAACCTCAACCTAACCCTAACCCTAACCCTCATTCTAACCGTAACCCTCTCCCTAAACCTCACCCTCCCACTAAACCTCACCCTAACCCTTACCCTCACCCTATCCCTAACCATAACCCTAATCCTCACACTAACGGTAACCATAACCCTCACCCTAATTCTAACCCTAACCCTAAACCTCACCCTCACCCAAACTCTCACCCTTACCCTAACACTCCCCGTCACCCTAACCCTCACAGTCACCCTAAAACTAACCCACATCCTAACCCTCAAACTCACCCTAACCCCCACCCTCACCCTACACCTAACCCTAAGCCGCACTCTCACCCTAACCCTAATCCTAACTGTAACCGTCAACTTAACCCTAACCCTAACCCTTACCTTCAACCTAACCCTAAGCCTAAACCTAAACCTCACTCTAATACTCACCCTAACACTCATGCTAAACCTAACCCTCACATTCACCAAAACCCTAACCCTAACACTCACACTAAACATAACCCTCACACTAACCCAAACCCTACCCCTCAGCCTAACCCTCATCCTTACCCTAAACCTAACCCTAACCCTCACCCTAACCCTAACCTTAAACAACAACATAAACCTAACCGTCATCCTCAACATCAGCCTAACCCTAATCCTAATCCTCATCCTCACCCTCACCCTCACACTAACCCTCACCCTCACCCCAACCCTATCCCTAACCCTCACCCTAACACTAACCCTCACTCTAACACTCACCATAATCATTACCCTCAAACTAACCCTAACCCTAACACTCACCCTAACCCTCAACCGAAACCTAAACCTCTCCCTAACTCTCACTCTCACCCTAAACCTCAACCTAACCCTTAAACTCACACTAACCCTAATCCTAACCCTAACCCTAATCCTCACCCTCACCCTAACTCTAAACCTAACCTTAACCTTCACCCTAACCCTCACCCTCACCCTAACTCTAACCCTCACCCTAAAGCTAACCCTAACCCTAACTCTCACTGTCACCCTAACTCTCACCATCACCCTAACCCTCACACACACTCTAACTATCACACCCACCCGAACAATCACCCTCATCCTAACCCTCAACCTCACCCTAAATATCACCCTAAT
>NW_012267604.1:58462-61689 GCF_000151885.1 Dipodomys ordii | reverse complement strand
CCCTAACCCTAACACTCACCCTCAACCTCATGCTCATCCTAAACCTAAGCCTAAGCCTAACCCTTACCAAAACCCTAATCCTAAACCTAACCCTCTCCCTCACCCTCACCCTAACCCTAACGTAACCCTAACCCTAACTCTCAACTTCACCCTAACCCTAACCCTAACCCTAACCCTCACCTTCACCCTAACCCTAATGCTAACCCTAATCCTCACCCTCACCTTATCCTTCAACCTAACCCTTACCCTCACCCTAAACCCAACCCTGTCACACTAAACCTAACCCTGACCCAAACCCTAAACCTACCCCTCAGCCTAAAGCTCAACCTAACCCTAACCGTAACCCTAATCCTCAGCCTATTCCTAAACCTAAGCCTCGCCCTCACCCTCAGCTTAACCCTCACTGTAACCCTAAACTTAATCCTAAACCTCACCCTTACCCTAAACCAAATGCTAACCCTAACCTTCACTCTCACCCTAACCCTCACCCTCAACCTTACCTCATCCTAACCCTTACCCTCACCCTAACCCTAACCCTCACACTAACCCTAACCCTCACCCTCACCCTAACCCTACCCCTCAGCTTAACCCTCATCCTAACCCTAAACCTAACCCTAACTCTCACCCTCGCCATAACCCTAACCCTAAACGTCACCCTAATTCTAACCCTAACCCTCATCTTCACCCTCATTCTCACCCTCAGCCTAACCATAACAAAACCTAATCCTAAATCTCACCCTCACCCTCACCCTAACCATAAACCTAACCCTCACCCTCACCCTCAGCCTAACTCTAAACCTATACCTAATCCTCACCCTAACCCTCACCCACACCCGAACCCTCACACTCACCCTAACCCTCACACTCACACTTTCCCTCACCTTTAACCTAACCCTCACCTCACCCTAAATATCACCCTAACGCTAACCCTCACCCTAAAACTAACCCTAACCCTTGTCCTAAGCATCACCCTCACCATTTCATTCATCCTAAGCCTAACCCTATACCTAACCCTAATCCTAAACCTAACACTCACCCTCACTTTAAACCTAAGGCTAACCCTAAACCTAAACCTCACCCTAATCCTAACTCTCACACTCACAATAAACATCACCCTCAACCTAATCCTAACCCTAGCCCTCACCCTAACCCTCTCCCTCATCCTCACCCTAACCCTAACCGTAACCCTCACCCTCACCCTCACCCTAACGCTAACCCTAACAATAACCCTTGCTTTCACCCTAACCCTAACCCTAACAATAACCCTAACCCTAAACCCTAACCGTAAAACTCAACCTCAAACTCACCCTCACCCTAACACTAACCCTAATCCTAACCCTAACAATAACCCTAATCCTAACCCTAACCCTCTCCCTCACACTTACCCTCACCCTAAACCTACCCCTCACCCTAAAACTCACCCTAACCCTTACCCTATCCCTCACCGAATCCCTCACGGTAACCCTATCCCTAACACTAACCCTAACCCTCACCCTAACCCTCACGCTAAGCCTAACCCTAACCCTTCTGCTCACCCTAATGCTAACCCTCACACTAACCATTACCCTCACCCTAACCCTCACACTAACCCTCACTCTAACACTAACCCTCACCCTAACCCTAACCCTACACCTCAGCCTAATCCTTATCCTAACCCTAAACCTAAACCTAACCCTCACGATTAATCCTAAATGTCACTCTAACCCTAAACCTCACTCTCACCCGCACCCTCACCCTCAGCCTAACCCTAACACTAACCCTAATTTTAACCCTCACCCTCACCCTAACCCTAACCCTAACCATCACCCTCACCCTCACCCTAACCCTAACCCTAAACCTCACCCAAACCCTCACCCACACCCTAACACTCGCACTCACCCTAAACCTCACACTCACGCTAACCCTCACCTTCAACCTAACCCTCACCCTCACCCTAAATATCACCCTCAAACTAACCCACCCTAAACCTAACCTTAACCCTTGCCCTAAGCCTAACCTTCACCATCACACTCATCCTAAGCCTCACTCTCAACCTAACCCTAACCGTAATCATAACCCTCACCCTCACACTCACCCTAATGCTAAAATAACAATAACCCTCGCCTTCACCCTAACCCTAACCCTAACAATAACCCTAACCCTAACGGTAAACCTCAACCTCAAACTCACCCTCACCCTAACCCTAACCCTAATCCTAACCCTATCAATAACCATAACTCTAACCCTAACCCTCTCCCACACCCTCACCCTCCCACTAACCCTAACCCTCACCCAAACCCTACCCATAACCCTCATCCTAACCCTAACCCTAACCCACATACTAAACCTAACCCTAAGCCTCACCTTCAGCCTAGCGCTCACTCTAACCCTAACCCTAAGCCTAACCCTCAACCTCACCCTAACCCTAATGCTAACCGCAACCTTCATCCTCACCTTAACCTTCACTCTAACCCTTAAGCTCACCCTAATCCTAACTGTCACACTCACCCTAACCCTAACCCCAAACCTAAACCTCAACCTAACCCTAACCGTCAGCTTAACCCTCACCCTCACACTCAAACTCACCCTGAACCTTAGCCTCACCCTAGCCCTAACCCTAACCCTAATCCTAACCCTGAACCTCACTCTCACCCTCAGCCTAACCCTAACCCTAACCCTCACCCTCACCCTAACCCTAACCCTTACCCAATCCCTAACTCTCACCCTAACACTAACCCTCACCCTAACCCTTAACCTACTCCTCAGCCTAACACTCACCCTAACCCTAATCCTTACCCTATAACTAAACCTAACCCTAAGCCTCACCCTCAGCCTAGCCCTCACCCTAAAATTAACTCTAAACCTAAACCTCACCCTCACAATAAACATCACCCTAAACCTAATCCTCAAACTAATCCTAACCCTAACCCTCACCCTAATGCTCTCCCTCACCCTCACCCTAACCCTAACCCTAAACCTAACCAACAGCCTCACCCTCACCCTAATCCTAACCCTAATCCTAACCCTTACAATAACCCTAACCCTAACCCTAACCCTCTCCCTCACCCTCACCCTAACCCTAACCCTAAGCCTACCCCTCACCCTACCCCTCACCCTAACCCTAACCCTCACCCTCATCCTAACCCTCACCCTCACCCTTACCCTAACCCTCACCCTCACCTTAACCCTCACCCTAACCCTCACCCACACCCTAACCCTCACAGTCACCCTACCCCTCACACTCACCC
>NW_012267604.1:55107-56669 GCF_000151885.1 Dipodomys ordii | reverse complement strand
TAACCCTAAACCTCACCCTAAGCCTCACCATCACCATCACCCACACCCTAATCCCAACCCTAAACCTAACGCTAATCCTAAACCTAAACCTCTCCCTCACCCTAACCATTAACCTAACCATAACAATAACCCTAACCCTAACCCTAATATCCCTAACCCTAACCATAACCCTAATCCTCACTCTAAAGCTAACCCTAACACTAACACTTACCCTCACCCTAACCCTAACCCTAACCCTAATCCTCACACTAACCCTAACACTAAACCTAACCCTAAAAATAACCCTAACCCTAACCCTAATAACCCTAACCCTAACCCTAATCCTCAATCTAAAGCTAACCTTACCCCTAACACTTACCCTCACCCTCATCCTAACCCTCACCCTCACCCTAACCCTCACCGCCACCCTAAACCTCACCCACACCCTAACCCTCACACTCACCCTAAACCTCACCCTCACCCTAACCTTCACACTAAATATCACCCTTACCCTAACCCTCACCCTAACCCTAAACCTAACCCTCACCCAAAGCTTCACCCTCACCATCACCCTCACCCTAAGCCTAACCCTAAACTTAACCCTAATCCTAAACCTAACCCTCTCCCTCACCCTATCCCTAACCCTAACCCTAAGCCTCACCCTACCCTAATCCTAGCCCTCACCCTCTCCCTAACACTAAACCTGACCCTCACCCTAACACTCACCCTAACACTAACACTAAACCTAACTCTCACTATCACAATAACCCTCACCCTAAACCTTACTCAAATCCTAACCCTAATCCTAACACTAACCCTCACAATAAACATAACCCTCACAATAACCCTTACCCTATACTTCACCCTAAACCTCACCCAAAACCTATCCCTCAACCTAACCTTCACCCTCACGCTAAACTTCACCCTAACCCTAACCCTCATCCTAATCCTAACACTAACCCTCATCCTAAACCTCACCCTCACCATCACCCTCACCCTAAGCCTAACCCTAACCCTAAATCTAATCTTGAATCTAACCCTCTCCCTCACCCTCATCCTTACCCTTACCCTAACCCTAACAATAACCCTCACCCTCACCATAACCCTAACCATAACAATAACCCTAAACCTAACCCTAAACCTAACCCTCACCCTAACCCTAACCCTAAACCTAACCCTAACCTTAATCATCAGCCTAAACCTCAACCTCATCCTAACCCTACATCTAACCCTCACCCAAACCCTAACATTAACCCTCACCCTCACCCTAACTTCAACCCTCACCCTAACCCTCAACTTAACCCTCACCCTCACCCTAATCCTAACCCTCACCCTAATGGTAACCCTAACCCTAATCTTCACCCTCACCCTAACCCTCACATTCACCCTAACCCTCACCCACACTCTAACCCTAACCCTAACCTTCACCCAAAGCCTCACCATCACCATCACCCACACCCTAATCCCAACCCTAAACCTAATGCTAACCGTATACCTAAACCTCTCCCTCACCCTAACCATAAACCTAACACTAACAATAACCCTAACACTAACTGTAATAACCCTAACCCTAACCCTAACCT
>NW_012267604.1:52143-52862 GCF_000151885.1 Dipodomys ordii | reverse complement strand
CTAACCCTAACCTTCATCCTCACCCTACCCCTCACCCTAACCCTCAACCTCACCGTAAGCCTAAACTTCAGCCTCACCATAACCCTAACCCTAACCCTCACCCTAATCCTACCGTCTGCCTAACCCTCACCCTGACCCTAAACCTCACCCTAACACTCATCCTCACCCTAATCCTAACCCTAAACCTCAGACTAACCCTAACCCTAACCCTCAACCTAAACCTTACCCTAACCCTAAACCTAACACTAACCTTAACCCTAAACCTCAGACTAACCCTAACCCACACCCTAACCCTCATCCTCACCCTCACCCTCACCCTAATCCTAACCCTAACCCTCACCCTAATCCTAACCCTAACCCTCACCCTAAACCTCAAACTAACCCGAATGCTAAACCTAAACCTCAATTACACACTAACGCTCAATCTAATCCTTACCCTCACCCTAACCCTAACCCTAACCCTAACCATCACACTCAACCTAACCCTCAACTTAATCCTAACCTTACACCTCACCCTAACCCTCACCCTAAACCTCACCCTAACCCTCACACTAAACCTACTCCGAACCCTAACCCTCACCGTCAACCTAACCCTACCCTAAACCTAACCCTAACCCTAACCCTAACACTCAACATAACCTTAACCCTAATGCTAACCCTAACCTTCACCCTCACCGAACCCTCACCCTAATCCTCAACCTCACCCTAAACCTAACCCT
>NW_012267604.1:45237-47679 GCF_000151885.1 Dipodomys ordii | reverse complement strand
ACCCTAACCCTCACCCTCAGCCTAGCCCTCAGCTTAACACTAACCCCAACACTAACCCTCATCCTCACCCTAACCCTAATTCTAACCCTAACCTTCACCCTCACCCTAACCGTCACCCTAACCCTTAACCTCTCCCTAAATCTAACCCTCACCCTAACCCTCACCCTAAACCTCACGCTACACCTCACCCTAATCCTAAACCTACCCCTCACCCTAACCCTCACCCTAACCCTATCCCTAACAATAACCTTAACCTTAAACGTCACCCTAACCCTCACGCCAATCCTAACCCTAATCCTACCCCTAAACCTCATGCTAATCCTCACCCTAAACCTTACCCTCACCCTAACACTAAACCTACCCCTCAGCCTAATCCACATCCTAACCCTAAATCTAAACCTAACCCACGCCCTAACCCTAAAGGTCAACCTAACCCTAACCTTCACCCTCACCCTCACCCTCAGCCTAACCCTCAACTTAACCCTACCCCTCTCGCTAAACCTCATACACACCCTAAAATTCACCCTAACTCTTACCCTCACCCTAAACCTAAACCTAACAGTAATCTTCACACTAACCCTAACCCTAACTCTATCCCTCACCCTAACCCTCACCCTCACCCTAACCTTAACAATAACCCTCACCACAATGGTAACCTAACCCTAAACCTCACACTCACCCTAACCCTCACACTCCAACTTACCCTCACCCTCACCCTAACCCTCACCATAAACATCACCCTAACACGAACCATCACCCTAACCCTAACCAAAACCCTCACCCTAAGCCTCACCCTCACCATCACCGTCACCCTAAGCCTATCCCTAAACCGAACTCTAATTCTAATCTAACCCTCTCTTCTCACCCTCACGCTAACCCTAACTCTTTCCCAAACCATAATCCTAACAATAAACCTAACCCTAACCCTAACCCTCACCCTCAGCCTAAACCTAATGATAACCCTAACCCTCACCCTAACACTCACCCTTACAATCACTCTAAGCCTATGCCTCACTCTCACCCTAACCCTCACCCTAAACTTTACCCTAAACATAATCCTAACATTAAAACTAACCCTCACAATAAACCTAACCCTCACAGTAACCCTAACACTAACCCTCAACCTAAACCTCACCCTAACCGTCACCCTCACCGTAACCCTCACCCTCACCATAAACATCACACTAACCTTAACCCTCACCCTAATCCTGACCCTAACCCTCACCCTAACCTTCACCCTCACCATCATCCTCACCGTAAGCCTAACATTAACTCTAAACCTAAACCTAATCCTCAACCTCACCCTCACCCTAACCCTAATCCTATTCCTAGCAATAACCCTCACCCTCACCCTAACCCAAACACTAACAATAAACCTAACCCTAACCCTAACCGTAACCCTCAAATTCAAACTCATCTTCAACCTAACCCTCAACCTCACCCTAACACTAACAATAACCCTAGCCCTAAATCTAACCCTAACTCTCTCCCTCACCCTAACGCTAACACTAACCCTAACCCTCACCCAAACCCTAACACTAACCCGAACCCGAACCCGAACCCTAAGCCTCACCCTCAGCCTAGCCCTCACCCTAACCCTAACACTAACCCTAAGCCTAATCCTCACCCTCACCCTAACCCTAATGCTAACCCTAACCTTCACCCTCACCCTAACCCTCACTCTAACCCTTAACCTCACCCTAAAACTAACCCTCACCCTAACCTTAACCCTAACCCCAACCTTAACCCTCACCCAAACCCGAACCGTCAGCCTAACCCTCAACCTCATCCTAAACCTCACCTTAACCCTTACCCTCACCCTAACCCTAAGCCTAAACCTAACCCTAATCCTCACCCTAATGTTAACCCTAACCCTCACACTAACCCTCACCCTCAACCTAACACTAATGATAACCTTAACCTTCACCATCCCCCTAACCCTCACGCTAACACTTATGCTCACCATAAACCTAACTCTCACCCTCACACTAACACTCACCCTAACACTAACCCTCACCCTAAACCTCACCATAACCCTAACCCTAACCCTAAACCTCACCCTAACTCTTACCCTAACCTTAACACTAACACTAACCCTAACCTTCACCCTCACCCTAACCCTCACCCACACCCTAACCCTCATCCTCACCCTCACCCTCACCCTAAACCTAACCCTAAACCTCACCCTAATCCTAACCTTAACCCTCATCCTAACCCTCAAACTAGCCCTAATAATAAACCTAAATCTCATAGTAACACTAAGCGTCAACCTAACAGTTACCCTCACCCTAATCCTAACCCTAACCCTCACACTCAACCTATCCCTCAAATTAACCCTAACCCTACACCTCACCCTAACCCTCACCCTACACCTCACACTAACCCTAACACTAAACCTACCCCTAACCTGAAACCTCACCCTCAACATAGCCCTTACCCTAA
>NW_012267604.1:38343-40433 GCF_000151885.1 Dipodomys ordii | reverse complement strand
ACCCTAAACCTCACCTGAAACCTATACCTATCCCTAATCCTCAACCTAACCCTCACCCTAACCCTAACCCTAATTCTAACCCTCACCCCCACCCTCACCCTAACCCTCACCCTAACAACTACCCTCGCCCTAACTCTCACCATGACCATAATCCCCACACAATCCCTAAACCTCACCCTATCCTTAACCCTAACCCTAACACTCTACTTCAACCTAAACTTCACCCTAAACTTCACGCTCAGCCTAAACCAAACCCTAACACTCACCCTCAGCCTCACCCTCAGCCAAAAGCTAACCCTAACCCTAATCTTAACCCTAACACTCACCCTCACTCTAACCCTGAACCACACCCTCACCCTAACCCCCACTCACCCTAACACTCACCCTCACCCTAAATATCAGCCTAACCCTTGCCCTCACCCTAACCCTAACCCTAACAATAACCCACACACTAACCCTAAACCTCACCCTTACCCTCACTCTAAGCCTAACCCTAACCCTCACCCTAACCCTAATGATAACCCTCACTCTCACCCTAACCCGAACCCTAACCCTAACAATAACTGTAAACCTAACCCTAACCCTAACTGTAACGCTAATCCTCACCTCAACCTCACATTAACCCTCAACCTAAACCTTACCCTCACCCTAAACCTAAACCTAACCCTAACCCACACACTAACCCTAAAACTCACCCTAACCCTCACTCTAACCCTAAGCCTAACCCTCACCCTAACCTTAACCCTAACCCTCACCTCACCCTAACCCTAACCCTAACAATAACTGTAACTCTAACCCTAACTCTCACCCTCACCCTCACCCAAACTTAACCCTCACTCACCGTCAACCTACCCCAACCCTATCCCTAGCAATAAACATCACCCTAAACCTAAATATCACCCTAACCCTAACCCTCACCCTCACCCTCACCCTCAGTCTAACCCTAACACTAACCCTAATCCTAAACCTCACCCTCACCCTCACCCTCACCCTAAACATAACCATCACCCTAACCATGACCCTAACCCTCACCCTCTCCCTAACCCAACCCTAAACATAACACACACCCTAACACTCGCCCTAACACTCACCCTAAGCCTAACCCTCACTCTCACCGTAACCCTCACCCTAAACCTTACCCTAAACCTAATCCTAACATTAACACTAACCCTCAGACTAAACTTAACCCTCACAATAACCCTAACCCTAACCCTCACCCTAACCCTCACCCTAAACATAACCCTCACCCTAAAATTCACCATAAACATCACCCTAACCATAACCCTCACCCTGATCCTTACCCTAACAACCACCCTAACCCTCACCCTCACCAACATCCTCACCCTAAGCCTTACCCAAACCCTAAACCTAACCCTAACCCTAATCCTCACCCTCACCCTAACACTAACCCTAATCCTTACAATAAACTTCACCCTCAACCTAACCCAAACCCTAACAATAAAACTAACCCTAACCTTAACCGTAACCCTGACACTCAAACTCATCTTCACCCTAACCCTCAACCTCACCCTAACCTTAACAATAACCCTAACCCTAACTCTAACCCTAACTCTCTCTCACCCTAACCCTAACCCTAACCCTAAACATAACACTCATCCGAAACCTAACACTAACCCTCACCTGAACCCAAATCCTAACCCTCACCCTAACCCTAAGCCTCACACTCAGCCTAGCCCTCACCCTAACCCTAAAACTAAGCCTTACCCTAACCCTCACCCTCACCCTAATCCTAATGCTAACCCTAAACTTCACCCTCACTGTAACCCTCACCCTAACCCTTAACCTCACCCTCAACCTAACCCTCACCCTAATCCTAACCCTAACCCTAACCCAAACCTTAACCCTCACCCTAACCCTAACCGTCAGCCTAATCCTCACCCTCATCCTAAACCTCACCCTAACCCTTACCCTCACCCTAACCCTAACCCTAACCGTAACCCTAGTCCTCACCCTATCCCTAACCCTAACCCTCACCCTCACCCTAACACAAATGCTAACCCTAACCTTCACCCTCACCCGAACCCTCATGCTAAAATTTACGCTCACCATAAACCTAACCCTCACCCTCA
>NW_012267604.1:29818-30748 GCF_000151885.1 Dipodomys ordii | reverse complement strand
ACCCTAAAACTCACCCTAACACTCACACTCACCCTAACCCTAACCATAAACCTCAGACTAACCCTAACCCTAACCCTATACCTAACCCTCACCTTAAACCTCAGCCTAACCCAAAGCCTAACACTAACACTCACCCAAACCCTAACCCTAAGCTTAACCCTCACACTAAATCTAAACCTAACCGTAACCCTAAACCTACCCCTCAGCCTAACACTCACCCTAATCCTAAACCTATCCCTAATCCTTACCCTATCCCTAAACCTAACACTCACGCTCACCCTATACCTCACCCTAACCCTCACCCTCACCTTCACAATAACGCTAATGCTAACCCTAAACTTCACCCTCACACTAACCCTCAATCTGAACCTTACCCTCTCCCTAAACCTAAACCTCCCCCTCACCATAAACCTCACCTCAACCCTAAACATAACCCTCAACTTAACCCTCACACTAACCCTACCCTAACACTAACCCTAAACCTTACCATCACCCTGAACATCACGATAACCCTAACTCTAACCCTACCCCTCACCTTCACGCTAACCCTCACCCTAACCCTTACCCTCACCCTAACTCTAACCCTACCCCTCAGCCTGATCCTAATCCTAACACTAAATCTAAACCAAACCCTCACCATTAACCCTAAATGTAACCCTAGCCCTAATCCTCACACTCACCCTCAACCTCACCCTCAGCCTAAACCTAACCCAAACCCTAATCCTAACACTCAACCTCACCCTGAACCTAAACCTAACCCTAACCCTCGTCCTCACAGTCACCCTAACCCTAACCCTATCCCTAACCCTCAACCTAACCCTAACACTAACCCTCACCCTAAGCCTCACCCTAACCCTAACCCTCTCCCTCCACCTCACCCTCACCCTAAACCTCACCCTAACCTTTACCCTCACCCTATCCCTAACCCTC
>NW_012267604.1:26740-27868 GCF_000151885.1 Dipodomys ordii | reverse complement strand
ACCCTAACCCTAACCCTCACCCTAACCCTCAACCTAACACTAACCCTCTCCCTAAACCTCATCCACACCCTAAACCTCACCCTAACTCTTACTCTCACCCTAACCCTAACCCTAACCCTAATCTTCACACTAACCCTAAGCCTAACCCTAACCCTCACCCTAACCCTCACCCTAATGATAACCCTCACCCTAAACCTCACCCTCACCCTAACCCTAACAATAACCCTCACCCCAATGATAACCCTCACCCTAACCCTCACCCTCACCCTAACCCTCACCGTCACCCTAAACCTCACCAAAACCCTAACACTCACCCACACCCTAACCATCACACTCACCCTTACACTCACACTCACCCTAACCCTCACCGTCAACCTAAACCTCACCTTCACTCTAACCCTCACCCAAACCCTTACACTCACAAAAACCCAAACAATCACCCTCACTCTAATCCTCATCCTCACATTAAATATCACCCTAACACTAAACCACACCTTAACCCTAACCCTAACACTCACCCTAAGCCTCACCCTCACCATTACCCTCACCCTAAGCTTAAGCCTAAACCTAACCCTAATCATAAACCTAACCCTTTCCATCACCCTCACTGTAACCCTAACGCAAAACCTAACCCTCACCCTAACTCTAACCCTCACCCTAAACCTAAACCTAATCCTCACCCTCACACTAACCCTAACCCTAAATGTAACCCACACCCTAACACTCACTCTAAACGTAACCCTCTCTCTCACCCTAACCCTCGCTCTAAACCATACCCTAACCCTAACCCTAAAAAAACCCTCAACCTAAACCTAAACCTAAACTTAACCCTCACCCTAACACACACCCTAACACTCACCAAAAAGGTAACACTCTCTCTCACCCTAACCCTTACCCTAAGCCTTACCCTAACCCTAACCCTAACCGTCACACTAAACCTAACCCTCACCCTAAACATAACCCTTCCCCTCACCCGAATCCTCACCCTAAACCTAACCCTCACCCTAACCCAAACCCTAACCCTAACCTTCACCCTCTCCCAGCCCTCACCCTAACCCTAAACCTAACCCACACCCTCACCCTAACTCAAACCATCACCCTCACCCTAACACTCACCCTCAACATAAC
>NW_012267604.1:18200-19551 GCF_000151885.1 Dipodomys ordii | reverse complement strand
CCTCACCCAGCCCTCACCCTCACCCTCACCCTAACCCGCAACCTAACCATAACCCTAACCCCAACCTTCACCCTAACCCCCACCATAACCCTAAACCTAACCGTAAACCTAACCCTAATCCTCACCCTAAACCTCACCCTAACCCTAACAATAACCCTACCCTTCAGCCTCACCATAACCCTCACCCTCAGCCTAACCCTAACCCTCAACCTCACCCTCAACCTCACCCTAACCCTAACCCTCACGCTCACCCTCAAACTAACCTTAAACCTATCCCTAACACTAAACCTATCCCTAACCCTCACCCTTACACATAACCTCACCCAAAACCTAACCATCACCCTCACCCTAACCCTCACCCTAAATCCTAAACCTAACACTAACCCTCACACTAGCCCTAACCCTCACACTAACCCTAACCCTACTCCTCAGCCTAACCTTCATCCTAACCCTAAATCTAACCCTAACCCTCACCCTAACCCTAACCCAAAACATCACCCTAACCCTCTCCCTCACCCTCAGTCTAACCCTAATCTTATCCCTAATCCTAAACCTCACCCTCACCCTCACCCTAACCCTATACCTAACCTTAACCCTCACCCTCACCCTAACCGTAAACCTAACACTCAACCTCAAACTAACCATAAAAATAACTCTAACCCTCACCCTAACCCTCACCCTAACCCTTACCCTCATGTTCACCCAAGGCTCACACTAAACCTAAACCTCAACCTAACACTAACACTAACCCTCAGCCTCACCCTAACACTAACTCTCACCCTCACCATTACCCTAACCATAATCCTAACCCTAAACCTCATCTTCATAAACTCCCTAACCCTAACCCTAACACTCACCTTCATCCTTACCCTCACCCTAACACTCACCCTCACCCTCATCCTAACCTTAACCCTCACCCTAACCCTTACATTCACCCTAACCCTAACCCTAACACTAACCCACACACTAAACCTAACCCTCACCCTAAACCTTACTCTAAGCCTAACCCTAACCCTCACCCTAACCCTAACGATAACCCTCACTCTCACCCTAACCCGAACCCTAACCCTAACGATAACTGTAAACCTAACCCTAACCCTAACTGTAACGCTAACCCTCACCCTCACCTTAACCCTCACCCTAAACCTTAATCTTACCCTCACCCTAATCATAAACCTCACCCAAACCCTCACGCTAACCCTAATACTAACTCTCACCCTAACCTAAACCCTAACTCTCACCCTCACCCAAACCTAACCCTCACCCTCACCGTCAACCTAACCCCAAACCTATCCCTAACACTAACCATCACCCTAAACCTAAACATCACCCTAACCCTAACCCTCACCCT
>NW_012267604.1:15303-16487 GCF_000151885.1 Dipodomys ordii | reverse complement strand
TCACCCTAACCCTAACCCTAACCCTAACCCTAAACCCAATCTTACCGTCAGCATAATCTCCACCCTCGCCCTAAACCACACCCTAACACTCACACTCACCCTAACCCTAACCATAAACCTCAGACTAACCTTAACCCTAACCCTACACCTAACCCTCACCTTAAACCTCAGCCTAACACTAACACTAACACTCAGCCTAACACTAACACTCACCCAAACCCTAAGCCGTTAATAACCTTAATGCTAACCCTAATCCGCACCCTCACCCTATACCTCACCTGAACCCTTACACTCACCCTAACACTAACCTTAACCCTCACACTAAACCTAACCCTAAACGTGACCATAAACCTACCCCTCAGCCTAACGCTCACCCTAACCCTAACCCTAACCCTAATCCTTACCCTATCCCTAAACCTAACACTCACGCTCACTCTATACCTCACCCTCACCCTAACCCTCACCCTCACCCTAACGATAATGCTAACCCTAACCTTCACCCTCACCCTAACCCTCAATCTAACCCTTACCCTCTCCCTAAACCTAAACATCACCCTCACCATAAACCTCACCTTAACCCTAAACCTAAACGTCGCCCTAACCCTCACACTAACCCTATCCCTAACACTAACCCTAAACCTAACACTCACGCTGATCATCACGCTAACGCTAACCCTAACCCTAACCCTTCCCCTCACCCTCAAGCTAACCCTCACCCTAACCCTTACCCTCACCCTAACCCTAACCCTAAACCTCACACTAACCCTAAACCTCACACTAACCCAAAACCTACCCCTCAGCCTGATCCTAATCCTAACCCTAAACCTAAAACTAACCCTCACCATTAACCCTTAATGTCACCCTGACCCTAATACTCACACTCACCCTCAATGTCACCCTCAGCCTAAACCTAACCCAAACTCTAATCCTAACCCTCAACCTCACCCTGACCCTAACCCTAACCCTAACCCTCGCCCTCACATTCACCCTAACCCTAACCCTATCCCTAACCCTCAAACTAACCCTAACACTGACCCTCACCCTAACCCTCACGCTAACCCTAAACCTCTCCCTAAACCTCACACTCACACTAAACCTCACCCGAACCCTTACCCTCACCCTATCCCTAACCCTCTCCTTAAACCTCACCCTCACACTGAACTTAACCATAACCCTCACCCTAA
>NW_012267604.1:6667-8796 GCF_000151885.1 Dipodomys ordii | reverse complement strand
ACCCTAACCATAACCTTCTCCTTCAGCCTAGCCCTCACCTTAATACTAAACCTAATCCTCACCCTCACCCTCACCCTAACCCTAATGCTAACCCTAACCTTCACACTCACTCTAACCGTCACCCTAACCCTTACCCTCTCCCTAAACCTAACCCTCACGCTAAGCCTCATCCTAACCCTAACCCTCACGCTACAACTCACCCTCACCCTAACCCTCACCCTGACCTTATCCCTAACAATAACCTTAATCTTAACTATCACCCTAACCCTCACGAATATCCTAACCCTAAACCTACCCCTCATCCTCACGCTAACCCTCACCCTAACCCTTACCTTCACCCTAACCCTAACCCTAACCCTCACCCTAATCCTAACCCTCACCCTAACCCTAACCTTACCCCTCAGCATAATCCACATCCTAACCCTAAACCTAAACCTAAACCTCGCCCTAACCCTAAACATCACCCTAACACTAACCCTCACCTTGACCCTCACCCTCAGCCTAAACTTAACCCTAACCCTAAACCTAACCCTCACCCTCACCCAAACCTAACCCTAACCCTCACCCTCACGATCAACCTAACCCCAACCCTACCCTAACCCTCACCCTAACCGTAATATCACCCTAACCCTCACCATAACCCTCACCTCACCCAAACCCTAACCTTCACCCTAACCCTCAACCTAAACCTAACCCTCTCCTTAAACCTCATCCACACCTTAAACCTCACCCTATCACTTACTCTCACCCTAACCCTTTCCCTAGCCCCAATCTTCACACTAAACCTTAGCCTAACCCTAACCCTCACCCTCACCCTAACCGTCACCATCACTCTAATCCTCACCGTCACCCTAACCCTCAACCAAACCCTAACCCTCACACTCACCCTTACACTCACACTCAAACTAACCCTCACCATCACCCTAAACCTCACCGTCACTCTAACCCTCACCCAAACCCTAACCCTCACAAATACCCGAACAATCACCCTCACCCTAACCCTCATCCTCATCTTAAATATCACCCTAACACTAAACCTCACCTTAACCCTAACCCTAACACTCACCCTAAGCCTCACCCTCTCCATCACCCTCACCCTAAGCTTAAGCCGATACCTAACACTAATCATAAACCTAACCCTCTCCATCACCCTCACTGTAAACCTAATGCAAACCCTAAGCCTCACCCTAACCATAACCCTAAACATAACCCTAACCCTCACCCTCACCCAGCCCTCACCTAACCCTAAACCTAACCCTAACCCTCACCCTAACTCTAACCTCACCCTCACCCTAACCCTAATCCTCACCCTAACCATAACCCTAACCCTCACCCTAATCCTAACCCTGACCCTAACACTAACCCTCACCCTCACCGTAGCCCTCACCCTAAAGCTAACCCTAACCCTTACCCTAACCCTCACCCTCAACCTAACCCTAAACTGAACTCTAACCCTGACACTCACACTAACCTAACCCTCATCCTAAACCTAACCCTAACAGTAAGCCTCAGCCTAAACCTAACCCTAAAGTTAACCCTCACGCTCACACTCACCCTAACCCTAACAGTAACCCTAATCCTATCCCTAACCGTCACCCTAACCCTCACCTTAAACCTTAAACTAACCCTAACCCTAACCCTCAATCTTTCCCTCAGCCTCACCCTAACCCTACCCCTAACCCTCACCCTACCCCTAACCCTCACCCTAAACCTAACCCTTCCCCTAATCCTAACCCTAAATCTAACTCTAACACTAACACTAACACTAATCCTAACCCTAGTCCTAACCCTAACACTCACCCTCATCCTAACCCTAACCCTAAACCTCACCCACACTCTCACCCTCACCCTAACCCTAACCCTAACCCTAACCCTCTCCCTAACTCTAACCCTAACCCTAACCCTCACCCACACCCTAACAATCACCTTCACCCTAACCCTCAGCCTAATCCGAACCCTCATTCATAGCTTAATCCTCAACCTCTTGCAAACCCTCACCCTCACCCTAAACCTCACCCTCACCCTAAACATCACCCTAATCCAAACCCTCACGCTAACCCTAACCCAAAGCCTCTTCCTAACCCTAACCCTCACCCTCACCCTCAGCCTAATCCTAACACTAACACTAA
>NW_012267604.1:0-2775 GCF_000151885.1 Dipodomys ordii | reverse complement strand
TAACCCTAACCCTAATCCTCACCCTCAGCCTCACCCTCACCCTCACCCTAACCGTAACCCTAACCGTAAACACCACCCTTAACCTCACCCTAAACCTAACCCTAACCGTAACCCTAACCGTAAACACCACCCTTAACCTCACCCTAAACCTAACCCTAACCGTCACCCTAGCCCTCTCCCTAACCGTAACCCTCACCCTAACCCTAACCCTCAACCTCACACTCACCCTAACCCTAACCCTAACACTCAACCTAACCCTAACCCTCACCCTAACCCTAAACATGACCCTGCCCCTAACCCAAACCCTGACGCTAACATTTACCCTCACCCTAACCATAACCCAAACCCTCACCCTAACTGTAACCCTCAACCTAACCCTATCACTTACCCTCACCCTCACCCTCAACCAAACCCTAACCTTAAACCTAACCCTGACACTCACACTAACTCTAACCCTCACCCTAAACCTCACCCTAGTCCTAACCCTAAACCTCACCCACACTCTCACCCTCACCCTAACCCTAACCTTCACCCTCTCCCTAACCCTAACCCTAACCCTCATCCTCACCCTAACCCTAATGCTAACCCTAACCATAACCCTCACTCTCACCCTAAACCTAAAGCTAACCCTAACACTCACCCTAACCCTAACCCTCACCCTAACCCTAACCCTAATCCTCATCCTCACCCTCACGCTAACCCTAATCCTAACACTAACCCTCACCCTCATGATCATCCTAAACCTAACCCTAACCCTAACCCTCACCCTTACCCTCACCCTAACCCCAACCCTAACACTCACCCTCATCGTAACCCTCACCGTCACCCGAAACCTCACCTTAACCCTAAACTTCATTCACACCCTAACCCGAACCCGAACCCAAACCCTCACACTAATCCTCAACCTCACCCTAAAGAACACCCTAACCCTAACCCTAACCCTCACCCTAACCCTAACTCTCACCCTAACCCTCACCCTCACCCTAAACCTCACCATAACCCTAACCCTCACCCTCAGCCTTATACTCACCCTAACCCTTACCCTCACCCTAAACCTAACCCTAAACCTAACCCTAACCATCAAACTAAACCTAACCCTAACCCTAAATCTCACACTCACCCTAAACCTTACCCTCACCCTAACCCTAACCCTGACCCTTACCCTCACACTAACCCGAACCCTCACCCTAACCCTAACCCTAACCCTAATCCTATCCCTAACCCTCACCCTAACCCTCACCTTAAACCTAAACCTAACCCTAACGCTAACCTTCACCCTCACCCTCAGGCTCACCCTAAACCTAACCCTAACCGAAAACCTCACCCTAAACCTAACCCTCACCCTAAACCTAACCCTCCCCCTAAACCTAACCCTAAATCTAACTCTCACACTCACCCTTACACTAACCCTAATCCTAACCCTAAACCTCACCCTCACCCTCACCCTAACCCCAACCCTAAACCTCACCCACCCTCTCACCCTCTCCCTAATCCTAAACCTAACCCTAACCCTCTTCCTAACCATCAACCTAACCCTAACCCTCACCCTAAGCCTCACCCTCACCCTAAACATCACCCTAATCCTAAACCTCACCCTAACCCTAACCCAAAGCCTCTCCCTAACCCTAACCCTCACCCTCACTCTCCACCTAATCCTAACTCTAACACTAATCCTAACATTAACCCTCACCCTCACCCTAACCCTCAAACCTAACCCTCACCCTCAGCCTAACCCCAAACCTAACCTTAACCCTCACCCTAACTCTAAACCTGACCCTAACCCTAACCCTTACACTAACCCTTACCCTCACACTAACACTAACCCTCAAACTAACCCTAATCTTCAGGTTAACCCTAACCTTACCCCTCACCCTAACCCTCAACCTAACCCTAAACCTAACACTCAACCTAACCCTAACACTAACCCTAACCCTCACCTTCACCCTAACCCTCACTGTCACCCTAACCCTCACATTAACCCTAACCCTAACCCACACACAAACCCTCAACCAAACCCCAAACCTCACCATAACCCTAAACCTAAACTGAACATTCACACTTACCCTAACCCTAATGCAAACCCTAACCCTAACCCTCACACTAACCCTAAGCCTCACTGAACGCTAAGCCTCACCCTAACCCTCACCCTAACCCTAACCCTCACCCTAACCCTCACCCTCAAACTCACCCTCACCTTCAGCCTAATCCTAACCCTAATCCTAATCCCAATTCTCACCCTCACCCTAAACCTAATGCTAACCATCACTATAACCCTCACCTTCACCCTAAACCTAAACCTAACCCTAAAGCTCACCCTAACCCTAACCCTAACCCTAATCCTCACCCTCACCCAAACCCTAACCCTAACCCTCACCAGAATGCTCACCCTCACCCTTTACATCACCCTAACCCTAACCCTCTTCCAAACCCTAACCCTAAAGCTCAACCTAACCATAACCCTAACCCTAACCCTCACCTTAACTCTCACCGTCACACTAACCCTGACCCTAAACCTTACCCTCACCATAACCCTAATCCTAAACCGAACATTCACACTTACCCTAAACCTCACGCTAACCCTAACCCTACCCTCAACATAACCCTCACCCTAACCCTAAACTTCATCCACACCCTAACCCTCACCCTCACCCTCACTCTCACACTAATCCTCAACCTCAGCCTAAATATCACCCTAACCCTAAACCTCACCCTAACCCTAACTCTCAACCTAACCCTCGCCCTCACCCTAAACCTCACCCTAACCCTAACCCTAAC
>NW_012267603.1:62226-62616 GCF_000151885.1 Dipodomys ordii | reverse complement strand
CCCTCCTTCCTTCCCCCCAATCCTTCCCCACAATCCTTCCCCACAATCCTTCCCCTCATCCTTCCCTCCTTCCTTCCCCTCAATCCTTCCCTCCTTCCTTCCCCTCAATCCTTCCCTTCATCCTTCCCTTCATCCTTCCCCTCAATCCTTCCCCTCATCCTTCCCCTCATCCTTCCCCTCATCCTTCCCCTCAATCCTTCCCTCCTCCTTCCTTTTCCTCAATCCTTCCCCTCAATCCTTCCCCTCATCCTTCCCCTCATCCTTCCCCTCAATCCTTCCCTTCATCCTTCCCCTCATCCTTCCCCTCATCCTTCCCCTCATCCTTCCCCTCATCCTTCCCCTCATCCTTCCCCTCAATCCTTCCCCCCAATCCTTCCCTCCTTCCTTCCC
>NW_012267603.1:51166-52024 GCF_000151885.1 Dipodomys ordii | reverse complement strand
CCTTGGGGGGACTCAGCCCAGCACCTTGGGGGGAACTAGGCCCGGCACCCAGGGGGTACTGAGCACAGCACCCCCCGAGAGCACCGACCACAGCACCCAAAGACCAGGAAGCCAGGACTCTAGGAGCACCGTGCACAGCGCCTTGGGAGTACTTAGCACAGCACCTTGGGGGAACTCAGCCCAGCACCCAGGGGGTACCGAGCACAGCACCCAGGAGCACCATGCACAGCACCTTGGGGGGTACTGAGCACAGCACCCAGGAGCACCATGCACAGCGCCTTGGGGGGACTGAGCACAGCACCTTGGGGTACTTAGCACAGCACCTAGGAGTACTGAGCACAGCACCCAGGAGCACAATGCACAGCATCCTTGGGGGGACTCAGCACAGCACCTTGGGGGGTACTGAGCACAGCACCCTGGAGCACCGTGCACAGCACCCAAAGACCAGGAAGCCAGGACTCTAGGAGCACCGTGCACAGCGCCTTAGGGGTACTTAGCACAGCGCCTAGGGGGGACTCAGCACAGCACCCAGGGGGTACTGAGCACAGCACCCAGGAGCACCATGCACAACACCTCGGGCACTGAGCACAGCATCTTGGGGGTACTCAGCACAGCACCTTGGGGTACTCAGCACAGCACCTTGGGGGAACTCAGCCCAGCACCCCGGGGAGTACTGAGCACAGCACCCAGGGAGGAGGAACGCTGGGATCTGAGGGGCCCCAATGCGTCATTCGGTCGTGGTGGCGATGGATCCTTGATATGATGGATCCTGGTATTGATTTGTGATTGATATTGATTTGGTATTGATATTGGTTTTATTGATATAGGTATTGATATTATTGATTTCTTATTGATATT
>NW_012267603.1:50647-51116 GCF_000151885.1 Dipodomys ordii | reverse complement strand
AGCACCTTGGGGGGACTGAGCACAGCACCTTGGGGGGACTCAGCACAGCACCCAGGGGGTACTGAGCACAGCACCCAGGAGCACCATGCACAGCACCTTGGGGGACTCAGCACAGCACTTGGGGTACTTAGCACAGCACCTAGGAGTACTGAGCACAGCACCCAGGAGCACAATGCACAGCATCTTGGGGTACTTAGCACAGCACCTTGGGGGTACTGAGCACAGCACCTTGGGGAAACTCAGCCCAGCACCCAGGGGGTACTGAGCACAGCACCCAGGGGGTACTGAGCACAGCACCCAGGGAGGAGGAACGCTGGGATCTGAGGGGCCCCAATGCGTCATTCGGTCGTGGTGGTGATGGATCCTTGATATGGTGGATCCTGGTATTGATTTGTGATTGATATTGATTTGGTATTGATATTGGTTTTATTGATATAGGTATTGATATTATTGATTTCTTATTGATATT
>NW_012267603.1:50316-50597 GCF_000151885.1 Dipodomys ordii | reverse complement strand
ATTGATTTGGTATTGATTTCTTATTGATATTGGTTTTATTGATATTGGTACTGATTTGGTATTGATTTGGTATTATTGATATTGGTATTGATATTGGTTGTATTGATATTGGTATTGATATGATTGATATTGGTATTGATTTGGTATTGATTTCTTATTGATATTATTGATATTGGTATTGATATTATTGAAATTGATATTGATTTGGTATTGATTTGGTATTAATATTGATATTGGTATTGATTTGGTATTGATATTGGTATTATTGATATTGATATTGA
>NW_012267603.1:45475-47561 GCF_000151885.1 Dipodomys ordii | reverse complement strand
TTGTTATTGTTATTATTATTACTATTGCTGTTATTACTATTACTGTTGTTATTATTACTGTTGTTGTTGTTACTATTATTCTTATTGTTATTACTGTTATTGTTGCTGTGATGGTTATTGTTATTGTTGTTACTATTATCGTTATTATTATCGTTACTATTATTGTTGTTATGATTATTGTTATTATTATTATTACTATTGTTGTTGTTATTACTATTGTTGTTACTATTACTGTTATTGTTGTTATTACTATTGTTCTTATTGTAATTACTGTTATTGTTGCTGTGATAGTTGTTGTTATTGTTATTACTGTTATTGTTGTTGTTATTATTGTTATTGTTATTGTTGCTCTGATGGTTGTTGTTGTTGTTACTGTTATTGTTGTTATTATTACTGTTCTTGTTGTTATTACTATTATTGTTATTGTTATTGTTGTTGTTATTATTACTGTTATTGTTGTTATTACTATTATTCTTATTGTTATTACTGTTATTGTTGCTGTGATGGTTATTGTTATTGTTGTTACTATTATCGTTATTATTATTGTTACTATTATTGTTGTTATGATTATTGTTATTGTTATTATTGTTACTGTTATTGTTGTTATTACTATTATTATTGTTACTGTTATGGTTATTGTGGTTGTTATTGTTATTATTACTTTTACTGTTATTGTTGTTGTTGTTATTGTTATTATTATTACTATTGTTGTTATTGCTATTATTGTTATTATTACTGTTATTGTTATTAGTATTATTCTTATTGTTATTACTGTTATTGTTGCTGTGATGGTTATTGTTATTGTTGTTACTGTTGTTACTATTATTGTTACTGTTGTTACTATTATTGTTCTTGTTATTACTGTTCTTGTTATTATTATTACTGTTCTTGTTATTATTATTACTCTTATAGTTATTACTATTATTGTTGTTACTATTGTTACTGTGATGGTTATTGTTGTTGTTGTTGTTATGACTTTTACTGTTATTGTTGTTATTGTTATTATTATTGTTACTGTTATTGTTGTTGTTGTTACTATTATTGTTCTTGTTATTATTACTGTTGTTATTATTATTACTCTTATAGTTATGACTATTATTGTTATTACTAGTATTGTTATTGTTACTGTTATGGTTGTTGATGTTGTTGTTGTTGTTACTGTTATTGTTCTTGTTATTATTACTGTTATTGTTATTACTATTACTATTATCATTGTTACTGTGATGGTTGTTGTTGTTGTTGTTATTGTTATTATGACTTTTACTGTTATTGTTGTTATTGTTATTATTATTGTTATTATTGTTACTGTTGTTGTTGTTGTTACTATTATTGTTCTTGTTATTATTATTACTGTTGTTACTGTTATTGTTTTTATTACTATTATTGTTATTGTGATGATTGTTACTGTTATGGTTGTTGTTGTTGTTGTTACTTTTACTGTTATTGTTATTATTGTTACTATTATTGTTATTGTTATTATTATTGTTACTGTGATGGTTATTGTTATTGTTACTCTTATTGTTGTTATTACTATTATTGTCATTGGTTATTGTTACTGTGATGGTTACTGTTGTTATTGTTATTGTTATTATTACATTTACTGTTATTTTTATTATTGTTACTGTTATGGTTATTGTTATTGTTGTTACTATTATTGTTCTTATTATTACTGTTATTGTTGTTATTACTATTTTTATTATTATTATTGTTACTGTGATGGTTATTGTTATTGTTACTGTTCTTGTTGTTATTACTATTATTCCTATTGTTATTTGTTATTGTCACTGTTACTGTTGTTGTTGTTGTTATGACTTTTACTGTGCTTGTTGTTATTGTTATTATTATTGTTACTGTTATTGTTGTTGTTGTTACTATTATTGTTACTATTATTGTTTTTGTTATTATTATTACTGTTATTGTTATTACTATTATTATTATTGTTACTGTTATTGTTGTTATGATTATTGTTATTATTATTACTGTTGTTGTTGTTATTATTACTGTTATTGTTGTTATTACTATTATTCTTATTGTAATTACTGTTATTGTTGCTGTTATGGTTGTTGTTGTTGTTACTATTATTGTT
>NW_012267603.1:40833-43771 GCF_000151885.1 Dipodomys ordii | reverse complement strand
AAGGAAGGAAGGAAGGAGGGAAGGAAGGAGGGAAGGAAGGAAGGAAGGAGGGAAGGAAGGAAGGAAGGAAGGAAGGAGGGAAGGAAGGAAGGAAGGAAGGAGGGAAGGAAGGAGGGAAGGATGAAGGGAAGGAGGAGGGGAGGGGGGACCCGTCCTCTTGTTCATCTTCGTTCCATCAAGCCATTATCGTGCTGGGCGGTGATTAAGGCATCAATAATTGAAATAAGTGCTTGTTTGAGTTCTCCTGGGGCTCGGCCGTTATTCAGGGCTGACAAGCATGGGGGGGAGAAGAGAAGGACGGGGGGGACTCAGCCTCCCTCCCTCCTCCCTCCCTCCTTCCTTCCTTCTTTTCAATCACAGTCACGACAACAATAACAACAACAACAATAATAGTAACAACAATAACAACAGTAACAGTAACAATAAGAACAGAGACATCAGTAACATCAACACCAAGAACAGTAACAATAACAATAACAACAAGAATAACATCATCAATAACAACAACAGTAACAGTAACAATAAGAACAGAGACGTCAGTCACATCAACAGGAAAACAGTAACAATAACAACAACAATAGCAACATCAGTAACAGTAACAATAACAAACAATAAGAACAGAGACGTCAATCACAACCACAGCAAGAACAGTAATGACAACCACAAAAATAACAATAACAACATCAATAACAGTAACATCAATAACAATATCAATAATAGTAACATCAATAACAGTAACAACAATAACAACATCAATAACAACAGCAGTAACAGTAACAATAAGAACAGAGACATCAGTAACATCAACACCAAGAACAGTAACAATAACAATAACAACAAGAATAACATCATCAATAACAACAACAGTAACAGTAACAATAAGAACAGAGACGTCAATCACAACCACAGCAAGAACAGTAATGACAACCACAAAAATAACAATAACAACATCAATAATAGTAACATCAATAACAGTAACAACATCAATAATAGTAACAACAATAACAACATCAATAATAGTAACAACAATAACAACAACAGTAACAGTAACAACAATAACAACATCAATAACAACAACAATAACAACATCAATAACAGTAACAACATCAATAATAGTAACAACAATAACAACATCAATAATAGTAACAACAATAACAACAACAGTAACAGTAACAATAAGAACAGAGACGTCAATAAGATCAACAGTAAAACAGTAAAAATAACAGTAACAACAATAACAACATAAATAACAACAACAATAACATCAATAATAGTAACATTAATAACAGTAAGAACAGAGACGTCAATCACAACCACAGCAAGAAGAGTTATGACAACAATAAGAATAACAACATCAATAACAACAACAACAACATCAATAATAGTAACAACAATAACAGCATCAATAACAACAACAGTAACAGTAACCATAAGAACAGAGACGTCAATAACATCAACAGAAAAACAGTAACAATAACAACAACAATAGCAACATCAATAACAGTAACAAGAAGAACAGAGACGTCAATCACATCAACAGGAAAACAGTAAAAATAACAATAACAACAATAACAACATCAATAACAACAACAGTAACAGTAACAGTAAGAACAGAGATGTCAATAACATCAACAGAAAAACAGTAACAATAACAGTAACAACAACAATAACAACATCAATAACAACAACAATAACAACAACAGTAACAGTAAGAACAGAGATGTCAATAACATCAACAGAAAAACAGTAACAATAACAGTAACAACAATAACAACATCAATAACAGTAACAAAATAACAACATCAATAACAACAATAACAACATCAATAACAGTAACAATAAGAACAGAGACGTCAATCACAACCACAGCAAGACCAGTAATGACAACCACAACAATAACAATAACAACATCAACAACAGTAACAGTAACAACATCAATAACAGTAACAACAATAACAACATCAATAACAGTAACAACAATAACAACAACAGTCACAGTAACAATAACGATCATCACAATAAGAACAGAGACGTCAATAAGTACAACAGCAATAAGAGTAGCAAGAACAGAGACATCCATAACAACCACAGCAAGACCAGTAACAACAACAATAGCAACATCAATAACAGTAACAACAATAACAACATCAATAACAGTAACAACAATAACAACAACAATAACAGTAACAACAATAACAACATCAAACAACAACAGTAACAGTAACAATAAGAACAGAGATGTCAATCACATCAACAGAAAAACTAACAATAACAACAACAATAGCAACATAAATAACAACAATAACATCAATAATAGTAACAACAATAACAACAACAGTCACAGTAACAATAATGATAATAATAAGAACAGAGACATCAATAAGTACAACAGCAATAAGAGTAACAAGAACAGAGACATCCCTAACAACCACAGCAAGACCAGTAACAACAACAATAGCAACATCAATAACAGTAACAACAATAACACCATCAATAACAGTAACAACAATAACAACAACAGTAACAGTAACAATAAGAACAACATCAATAACAACAGTAACAGTAACAATAAGAACAGAGACGTCAATAAGATCAACAGAAAAACAGTAACAATAACAGTAACAACAACAATAACATCAATAACAGTAACAGTAACAATAAGAACATAAATAACAACAATAACAACATCAATAACACTAACAGCAAAAACAGTCATGACAACAACAACAACAGTAACAGTAACAATAGTAATTATGACAATAAGAACAGAGACATCAATAAGTACAACAGCAATAACAGTCACAAGAACAGAGACATCCATAACAACCACAGCAAGACCCGTAATAACAACAATAATAACAACAACAGTAACAGTAACAATAAGAACAGAGACATCAATAACATCAACAGGAAAACAGTAAAAATAACAATAACAACA
>NW_012267603.1:38818-40783 GCF_000151885.1 Dipodomys ordii | reverse complement strand
AACAACAACAGTAACAGTAACAATAAGAACAGAGATGTCAATCACATCAACAGAAAAACTAACAATAACAACAACAATAGCAACATAAATAACAACAATAACATCAATAATAGTAACAACAATAACAACAACAGTCACAGTAACAATAATGATAATAATAAGAACAGAGACATCAATAAGTACAACAGCAATAAGAGTAACAAGAACAGAGACATCCCTAACAACCACAGCAAGACCAGTAACAACAACAATAGCAACATCAATAACAGTAACAACAATAACACCATCAATAACAGTAACAACAATAACAACAACAGTAACAGTAACAATAAGAACAACATCAATAACAACAGTAACAGTAACAATAAGAACAGAGACGTCAATAAGATCAACAGAAAAACAGTAACAATAACAGTAACAACAACAATAACATCAATAACAGTAACAGTAACAATAAGAACATAAATAACAACAATAACAACATCAATAACACTAACAGCAAAAACAGTCATGACAACAACAACAACAGTAACAGTAACAATAGTAATTATGACAATAAGAACAGAGACATCAATAAGTACAACAGCAATAACAGTCACAAGAACAGAGACATCCATAACAACCACAGCAAGACCCGTAATAACAACAATAATAACAACAACAGTAACAGTAACAATAAGAACAGAGACATCAATAACATCAACAGGAAAACAGTAAAAATAACAATAACAACAATAACAACATCAATAACAACAACAATAACAACATCAAAACAGTAACAATAAGAACAGAGACGTCAATCACAACCACAGCAAGAACAGTAATGACAACCCCAACAATAACAATGACATCAATAATAGCAACAACAATAACAACATCAACAACAACACTAACAGTAACAATAAGAACAGAGACATCAATAACATCAACAGAAAAACAGTAACAATAACAGTAACAAAATAACAACATCAATAACAACAACAACAACATCAATAACAACAACAATAACATCAATAACAACAACAGTAACAATAACAACAGAGATATCAATCACATCAACAGAAAAACAGTAACAATAACAACAACAACAATAACAACATCAATAACAGTAACAAGAAGAACAGAGACGTCGATCACAAGCACAGCAAGACCAGTATCAACATCAACATCCATAACAGTCACCGTCCCCCCTCCTCCTTCCCTCCCGCCCCCCCCTCAGGCCCCAGGAGGAGGGAGAACGGGGTGGAGGGGGGGGGAGACGCCAGACGGCATTTGATGTTCCTTGGCCTCAGATGCTTAATGAGGTCTCGTTCTCGTCCTCGTTCTCTTTTGTTCTGATTCATGTTCATGGGGGGATGAATAAGGTCTCAGAGGGAGGGAGGGAGGAGGGGGAGTCATCAATTAAACATAACAAGAACGAGCAGGGGAAGGAGGGGGGGCGAGTCCATTAAAAACCAATAAAGAAGAAAAGTAAATGGAAGGAGGGAGGGAGGAGGGAAGGAGGGGGGTCAGAGTCGGGCGGGGAATCTAATACATGCAATGAAAAGCGGGGATGGATAAGGGGAAGGAGGGGTGGAGGGCGAGGGGGCTTCCATCCACCCATCCATCCACCCATCCATCCATCCATCCACCCACCCATCCATCCACCCATCCAACTGTCCATCCACCCATCCATCCATTCACTCATCCATCCATCCATCCATCCACCCATCCACCCATCCATCCATCCATCCATCCATCCACCATCCATCCATCCACCCATCCAACTGTCCATCCATCCACCCATCCATCCATCCACCCATCCAACTGTCCATCCATCCATCCATCCATCCATCCACCCATCCACCCATCCATCCCTCCATCCATCCATCCACCCATCCATCCATCCATCCACCCATCCATCCATCCATCCACCCACCCATCCATCCATCCATCCATCCATCCATCCATCCACCCACCCATCCA
>NW_012267603.1:35140-35673 GCF_000151885.1 Dipodomys ordii | reverse complement strand
GGATGGATGGATGGGTGGATGGGTGGATGGATGGATGGGTGGATGGATGGATGGATGGGTGGATGGATGGATGGGTGGGTGGATGGATGGATGGAACTTGGAGCACTGGATTGAGAGCCTCCTCCTTTTTCCTTCTTTGTTTTCTTTATTCTTTATTGTTTGTTGGGATGCTCAGGGTTCGAACCCCAGGCCTTCCAGTGCTGCCCCACCCCCATCCTGGCTGGGCTGGGGTACATTTTCTTGGGCGAAGGGTGGGTAAGTCGAGGCAAAGGGGGGTCCTTTTCTTCAGGGGGCTGGAGACGGGTTGGCGTGGGGTCTGGGGCTGCAGCTGTTCATGTAGGAGTTCTCTGGGCCCGGGCGCACTTCCAGCACTTCGTGGGCCTCGGTGGGTTCGGTGGCCCTGGGTGGGGTCACGGCCTGGGTGTGCGAGATCCATTCCTGGGGAAGAGAGGAGCGTGTGGGGAGGAGGAGGAGGAAGAGGATGGATGGATGGATGGGTGGATGGGTGGATGGATGGGTGGATGGATGGATGG
>NW_012267603.1:25259-27340 GCF_000151885.1 Dipodomys ordii | reverse complement strand
GACGGACGGACGGACGGAACACAGAGACAGCCAGCTACGGGCGACACCGGCCGATGACACGCAGACGGACGGATGGACGGACACACGGACAGGCAGACAGACAGACAGACAGACAGACAGACCAACAGATGGACAGATGGGCAGGCAGACAGACAGACGGACAGACAGAGAGACGGACAGATAGACACATGGACAGATGGACAGACAGACCAACAGATGGACAGATGGGCAGGCAGACAGACAGATGGACAGACAAACAGACCAACAGATGGATGGACAGACAGAAAGACGGACAGATAGACACATGGACAGACAGACGGACGGAACACAGAGACAGCCAGCCATGGGCGACACCGGCCGATGACACGCAGACGGACGGATGGACGGACACACGGACAGGCAGACAGACAGATGGACAGACCAACAGATGGACAGATGGGCAGGCAGACAGACTGCAGATGGACGGACTGATGGACAGACAGATCGGCAGCTGGATGGACAGACAGACATATGGACAGATGGGTAGACAGACAGATGGACGGACAGACAGACAGATAGACCAACAGATGGATGGACAGACAGACAGGCAAATGGACAGATGGGCAGACAGACACACAGACAGAAAGACAGACTGACGGACGGACGGACAGACACATGGACAGGTGGGCAGACAGACAGACAGAGACGAACGTGGCTGGGCAGATGGACAGACACACTGTCTGGCAGACTGATGGATGGATGGACAGACAGACGGACGGACGGATGGACGGACAGACACATGGACAGACAGAGAAAAATGTGGCTGGGCAGGTGGACAGACAGACACACTGACTGGCAGACAGATAGATGGATGAACAGACAGACATACCAACAGACGGACGGACAGACTGACGGACAGACGGACAGACAGACGGACGGACAGACACATGGACAGATGGGCAGACAGAAGACAGACAGAAGGACAGAAAGGTGGACAGACGGACACATGGACTGATGAGTAGACAGACAGACAGACAGATGGATAGACGGACAGACAGAGAGAACAGACGGACAGACAGAGAGACAGACACATGGACAGATGGGCAGACAGACAGACGGACAGATGAACAGACAGAGAGACGGACAGACGGACGGACGGACGAACGGATGGACGGACAGACGGACAGATGGACGGACAGATGGACCGACGGATGGACAGACGGACACATGGACCGATGAGTAGAGAGACAGAGATGGATAGACGGACGGACAGACAGATGGACAGACGGACAGACGGACGGACAGACACATGGACCGATGAGTAGACAGACAGACAGACAGATGGATAGATGGACAGACGGACAGACAGATGGACAGACAGACAGACAGACACATGGACCGATGAGTAGAGAGACAGACAGACAGATGGATAGACGGACAGACAGAGAGACGGACAGACAGACAGATGGACGGACAGACGGACGGACAGGTGGACAGACAGACAGACACATGGACTGATGAGTAGAGAGACAGACAGACAGACAGATGGATAGACGGACAGACAGACAGACGGACGGATGGACAGACAGACACATGGACCGATGAGTAGACAGACAGATGGATGGACAGACGGACGGACGGACAGACAGACAGACACATGGACAGATGGGCAGACAGAAGACAGACAGACAGAGAGGCGGACAGACAGACAGACGGACGGACGGACACATGGACCGATGAGTAGACAGACAGACAGACCGACAGATGGACAGACAGAGAGACGGACAGACAGACAGACAGACGAACGGACGGACAGACGGACGGACGGACACATGGACTGATGAGTAGAGAGACAGACAGACAGATGGTTAGACGGACAGACAGACAGACGGATGGATGGACAGACGGACGGACGGACAGACGGACAGACGGACAGACGGACAAACGGACGGACACACAGACAGACGGACGGACGGACGGACGGACGGACAGACGGACGGACGGACGGACGGACGGACGGACGGACGGACGGACGGACACATGGACCGATGAGTAGACAGACAGACAGACAGACCGACAGATGGACAGACAGAGAGACGGAC
>NW_012267603.1:18799-19743 GCF_000151885.1 Dipodomys ordii | reverse complement strand
GGGGTCATAGGGGTCACGGGGTATCATGGGGGTTCTGGGGGTCACAGGAGGTCATGGGGGGGTCACAGGGGGTCACGGGGGGGTCACCAGGCCCCGGCGCTCACGGAAGTCAGCGACGTAGCGGCTGAGGTGGAGGAGGGCCCGACCCCCGTCCCGCAGGGTCAGGTGCAGGATGTCGCCCCGAACCCCCAGCTCGCAGCCGGCCGTGACCCCGGCCCGCACGGCGTACGCCCCACACGGGCCCCAGGCCGCCTCCTCATCGAACCTGCCGGAAACGGGGGATGAATGGGTGGATGGATGGATGGATGAGTAGAAGGATGGGTGGATGGATGAGTGGAAGGAAGAGGGGAAGGATGAGGGGAAGGAAGAGAAGAAAGAGGACAAAGTTGGGGGGAAGGATGGATGGAAGGATGAGTGGAAGGATGAGGGGAAGGATGGGTGGAAGGAACAGAAACTTGGGGGGAAGGATGAGGGGATGGATGAGTGGAAGGAAGAAGAGAAAGAAGAGAAAGTTGGGTGGATGGATGAAGGGAAGGAAGAGAAGAAAGAGGACAAAGTTGAGGGGAAGGATGGGTGGATGGATGGGAGGAAGGATGAGTGGGTGATGGGTGGATGGATGGGTGGACGGATGAGGAGAAAGAAGAGAAAGTTGAGGGGAAGGATGGGTGGATGGATGACGGGATGTTGGGTTGATCGATGGGTGGATGGATGAGGAGAAACATGGGTGGAAGAATGAGTGGATGGATGACTGGAAGGATGGGAGGAAGGATGAGTGGGTGATGGGTGGATGGATGGATGAGGGGAAGGAAGAGAAGAAAGAGTAGAAAGTTGAGGGGAAGGATGGGTGGATGGATGGGTGGATGGATGGATGGATGGATGGATGGGTGGATGGATGGATGGGTGGATGGATGGATGGATGGGTGGATGGATGGGTGGATGGATGG
>NW_012267603.1:14420-16677 GCF_000151885.1 Dipodomys ordii | reverse complement strand
CGCCGCCCTCCCCTTCACCCCCTCCCCCCCCCGCCGCACCTGTAGTGGAGGCTGAGGTTGGCATGGCCGCCGTGGTCCCAGGTCACCAGCACCGTCTGGAGGTCAAGGCAGAGCAGACGCAGGCCTGGCGCGGGTTCGAGGCCCCAAGGAGTGGGAGGGGCGGGAATGATGGGTGGGCATGTGGCCTCTGACCCCCCTCCCCGGCCTCCGACCCCCGGGCCTTCCCCAGTCCTCTCTGGCCCAGCCCCCCCCGGGCGTTGGGAGTTCCAGACGTTTCCGGAAGGTTCCGGGAGTTTCAGGGAGGGGATTTTTGAGGGAGGCCGGGGTGACGCACGTCCTGTGCCATTATCAGATCTCAGCCCACGCCCGCCCGGGAGAGAGAAAAGGGGAAGTTGAGGCCTGGGTGGGGGATGATGTTGACTGTAGATAGAGGAAGAGGAGGGGGGAGGAAGGTTCTGGAAAGCAGGGTGGGGGGAGGGGAAGGCCGAGGCATCTGAAGGGAGGAGAAAGATTGGGGGGCACTGGAGGGGGGGTCGTAAGATGGACAGACAGACGGACGGATGGACGGATGCCCACCAGCACTGCGAATGCGTTCGAGAGAGAGACAGACGGACAGACAGACACCAGGGAAACAGACAGACAGAAAGACAGACACCAGGGAGAAAGACAGACAGACTCCAGGGAGACTGACAGACAGACAGACATGAGGGTGACAGACAGACAGACAAACATCAGGGAGACAGACAGACACCAGGGAAACAGACAGACAAACATCAGGGAGACAGACAGACAGACACCAGGGAAACAGACAGGGAGACAGACAGACAAACATCAGGGAGACAGACAGACGGACTCCAGGGAGACAGACAGACAGACAGACTCCAGGGAGACAGACACACAGACACCAGGGAAACAGACAGCGAGACAGACAGACAGACATCAGGGTGACAGACAGACAAACATCAGGGAGACAGACAGACAGACTCCAGGGAGACAGACAGACAGACAGACTCCAGGGAGACAGGCACACAGACACCAGGGAAACAGACAGGGAGACAGACAGACAGACTCCAGGGAGACAGACAGACAGACAGACTCCAGGGAGACAGACACACAGACACCAGGGAAACAGACAGGGAGACAGACAGACAGACACCAGGGAAACAGACAGGGAGACAGACAGACAGACATCAGGGAGACAGACACACAGACACCAGGGAAACAGCAAGACAGACAAACAGACATCAGGGTGACAGACAGACTCCAGGGAGACAGACAGACAGACACCAGGGAAACAGACAGGGAGACAGACAGACAAACATCAGGGAGACAGACAGACAGACACCAGGGAGAAAGACAGACAGACTCCAGGGAGACAGACACACAGACACCAGGGAAACAGACAGGGAGACAGACAGACAGACATCAGGGTGACAGACAGACTCCAGGGAGACAGACAGGCAGACAGACATCAGGGTGACAGACAGACTCCAGGGAGACAGACACACAGACACCAGGGAAACAGACAGGGAGACAGACAGACACACTCCAGGGAGACAGACAGACAGACTCCAGGGAGACTGACAGACAGACAGACATCAGGGTGACAGACAGACAGACACCAGGGAAACAGACAGGGAGACAGACAGACAAACATCAGGGAGACAGACAGATGGACTCCAGGGAGCTGGACAGACAGACTCCTAGGAGACAGACAGACAGACAGACATGAGGGAGACAGACAGGGAGACATCAGGGAGACAGACAGACAGACAGACATCAGGGAGACAGACAGACAGACTCCAGGGAGATAGACAGACAGACACACATCAGGGAGACAGACAGACAGACAAACATCAGGGTGACAGACAGACTCCAGGGAGACAGACAGACAGACAGATACCAGGGAAACAGACAGGGAGACATCAGGGAGACAGACAGACAGACAGACTTCAGGGTGACAGACAGATAGACTCCAGGGAGACAGACAGACAGACACCAGGGAGAAAGACAGACAGAGACAGACAGACAGACAGACAGACACCCTGGGCCTCCCTCCTCACCTCTGTCTTCCTCCCCGGCCGACCCGAGCACTGTTGGGAGGAGCATCAGGGTGGAGGCCAGGGCGGCCCAGGGCCCCGGCAGCCAGCCCCGGAGGCTCATGGACGGACGGACGGACAGATGGATGGTTGGATGGATGGGTGGATGGATGGATGGGTGGATGGATGGGTGGATGGATGGATGGATGGATGGATGG
>NW_012267603.1:10148-10470 GCF_000151885.1 Dipodomys ordii | reverse complement strand
GAGACAGACAGGCAGACAGACATCAGGGTGACAGACAGACTCCAGGGAGACAGACACACAGACACCAGGGAAACAGACAGGGAGACAGACAGACAGACTCCAGGGAGACAGACAGACAGACTCCAGGGAGACTGACAGACAGACAGACATCAGGGTGACAGACAAACATCAGGGTGACAGACAGACAGACACCAGGGAAACAGACAGGGAGACAGACAGACAAACATCAGGGAGACAGACAGACAGACACCAGGGAAACAGACAGGGAGACAGACAGACAAACATCAGGGAGACAGACAGACAGACACCAGGGAGAAAGACA
>NW_012267603.1:2659-6033 GCF_000151885.1 Dipodomys ordii | reverse complement strand
ATGGATGGATGGATGGATGGATGGGTGGGTGGATGGATGGATGGATGGATGGATGGATGGATGGATGGATGGATGGATGGGGGGACGGGGTTGGCGGGGCTGGGTCGGGGCCCAGGCCGCCGTCCGTCCGTCCGTCTGTCTGTCCGTCCGTGTGTCTGGCTGTCCTGCAGGGGAGGAGGAAGCGGGGGAGGGGAGGGGAAACACACACGCAGGAAACCGAGTCGGAGATGCCGGGCGGCCGATAAGGAGGAGGCCGCGGAGGGAGGGAGGGGTTGGAGGGAAGGGCCCCGCCGCGTGACGCGGGCCTGGCCCGGACGGACAGACAGACGCGGAGAGGCAGACAGACAGACAGAGAGGGAGAAACACAGACAGACACATGGACAGAGAGACAGACCGAGGGACTGCAGGGTGACAGACAGACAGATAGAGGGACATTCATAGTTACAGACAGACAAACAGACACAGACAGACAGACAGACTCAGAGACAGACAGATGGATGAACGGACAGACACAGAGAGACAGAGAGACAGAGGGACAGATGGATGGACAGACGACAGACTCTGAAACCAAGACAGACAGAGAGACACAGGGAGAGACAGACGGACACAGGGACAGACAGACAGAGACAGGGACAGACAGACAGACAGAAGAGACACACAGACAGATGTAGACATAGAGACGGACAGACACAGAGAGACAGAGAGACAGAGGGACAGATGGATGGACAGACGACAGACTCTGAAACCAAGACAGACAGAGAGACACAGGGAGAGACAGACGGACAGAGACAGACAGACACACACACACACTGACAGATGGACATAGGCATGGCCCAGAGCCCTGACACAGACAGACCTTTAGACAGACAGACAGACCAGGGGTATGGACGGATGACCAAGACAGGACAGACAGACGGACGGACATGAGAAGCAGATAGACAGCCAGGTGGACAGAGAGATAGACTGACCATAGACGGACAGGCAGACAGACAGACCCAGAGACAGAGAGACAGACAGATGGATGGACAGAGAGACAGACAGAGAAACGGACAGATAAACAGAAAGACAGAGGGATGGACAGACAGACACAGAGGGACAGACAGACAGACAGAAGGAGAGACCGATGGACAGACAGATGGACAGATAAATGGACAGACAGACAGGGAGAGAGACAGACAGATGGATGGACGGAGAGACAGACAGACAGAGGGACAGAGGGATGGACAGACAGGCAGGTGGACAGACAGACACGAACAGACAGACAGACATGAAGAAAGAGAGACGGACAGACAGATGGACGGACAGACAGACAGACAGAGGGACAGATGGATGGACAGACAGACAGATACCAAGAGACAGAAACATTCAGACAGATTCAGAGACCTAGACAGACAGACAGACAGACAAATGGACAGACAGGGAGAAAGACAGAGACAGACAGACAGTCAGATGGACTGACAGACACAGAGACACAGACAGACGGATGGACAGAGAGACAGAGAGATGAGACAGGGGGACAGACAAACAGATGGATGGACAGACAGACAGAGAGACAGAGGGACAAACAGATACAGGGAGAGACAGACAGACAGACAAACGGACAGACAAATGGACAGACAGACAGGGAGAAAGACGGATGGACAGACAGACACAGAGACAGACAAAGACCAACAGACAGACAGACAGAGGGACAGACAGAGAGAGAGGTGGACACATGGATGGACAGACAGACAGACACAGACAGACAGAGACCAGGCGGAGGGACAGACAGACAGACACAAGGAGAGACCGATGGACAGACAGATGGACAGAGAGACAGACAGACAGACAGACAGACAGACAGACAGAGAGACAGACAGACAGACAGACAGATGGATGGACAGACAGACAGATAGACAGACAGGGAGAAAGACGGACGGACAGACAGAAACAGAGACAGACACACAGAGGGACAGACAGACAGACAGGTGGACAGACAGACAGAGACAGACAGACAGACATGAAGAAAGAGAGAGACGGACAGACAGATGGACGGAGGGACAGACAGACAGTCAGATAAACGGACAGACAGACAGGGAGAAAGACAGACAGACAGACGGGTGGACTGACACGGACAGACAGACATGGAGAAAGAGAGACGGACAGACGGACGGAGGGACGGACGCAGAGACAGACAGACAGACAGACAGACATGGACCCTGAGAAAGACGGACGGACGGACGGACGCAGTTTCGGGGCTCAGCCAGCAGGTGGCAGCGCAGGTCAGAGGTCGCCAGAGTAACATCACAGGCGATCAAGTCACAGACACCGGCCCCCCGCTGTCCCTCTGTCCATCTGTCTGTCTGTCCCTCTGTGTGTCTGTGTCTGTCTGTCTGTTTCTGTCTGTGTCTGTGTGTCTGTGTCTGTCTGTCTGTGTCTGTCTGTCTGTCTGTGTCTGTCTGTGTCTGTCTGTCTGTCTGTCTGTGTCTGTCTGTCTGTCTGTGTCTGTCTGTCTGTGTCTGTCTGTCTGTCTGTCTGTGTCTGTCTGTCTGTCTGTCTGTTTCTGTCTGTGTCTGTGTCTGTCTGTCTGTCCGTGTCTGTCTGTCTGTGTCTGTCTATCTGTGTGTCTGTCTGTGTCTGCCTGTCTGTCTGTGTCTGTCTGTGTCTGTCTGTCTGTGTCTGTCTGTCTGTGTCTGTCTGTGTCTGTCTGTCTGTCTGTGTCTGTCTGTCTGTGTCTGTCTGTCCGTCTCCCCGTCCGTCCACCTGAATTTCCGCCCGTCCGTCTGTCCCTCTGTCTCTCATGCCTCTGTCTGTCTGTCCCTCACTCCGTCCACCCATCCATCCGTCCGTCCGTCCGTCCGGGAAACTCCGCCACACACAGGCCTGAGGGAGGGGGCGGGGGTCACAGCCCAGCCCTGTGTGTGTGGGGAGGGGGCAAAGGTCGAAGGTCAGAGACCCATCGGTCACCTGTGTGGAAGGGATCCCGGGGAGAGGACTCAGCACCCAGCACCCTCGAGGAGGACTGTGCGCCCAGCACCCCCACGACGCCCCAGCCTTCCAGAACCTTCCGGGGGGGAGCGGGGGACATCCCTCCCCCCCTCCCCCCACCCCCGGCCTCAGTTTCCCCATCGCCAAATGAGGAAGAAGAAGAGGGAGAAAACACAAAAAAAAGCACCCCGGGATTTTAGGAGAAACGAAAAAGGGGAAGAGGCCGAGGAGACCCCGCCCCGGACGGACGCCCCACCCAGACGGACGCACAGACGGACAGACGGACGGACGGACGGACGGACGCAGCTGCCAGATTCACCCCCCGGCCAGACGGACACACAGATGTGCAAATGTCCTGCGGTGAGCGAGCGGAATAACTGACATGGGGGGAAGGAGGGAAGGAAGGA
>NW_012267603.1:0-925 GCF_000151885.1 Dipodomys ordii | reverse complement strand
CCATCCATCCATCCACCCATCCATCCATCCATCCATCCATCCACCCATCCACCCATCCATCCATCCATCCCCCTTTGTCTGTTTCCAGGTCTCCCCGACTCCGCAGCCACCAACCTCTCCTGCCAGGTGTTCGAGTCCCGGGCCCTGAACTGCTCTTGGACTCCAGGTCACAGTGCTCCCCCAGACACGGAGTACTCCCTCTTTCTGACCTTCTCCAGGTGCTCCTTCAGGGTAAGCGGGGGAACTCGAAACTCTCATTTCCCCCCACCACCCGAACTCTGATTTCTTTTTATTTCCCAGAAACCACCAGGCCCAGGTCTGTCCGTGTGTCCCCCGTGACTCGATGGGCCCCTGGGCCTGCCACCTGGCCCCCCTGCCCCACGCCACCACGCGCCTGTACATCAGGATCGAGGGTTCGAGCCCCACGGCTGCCGTCCGCTTCTACGACGCCGTGTTCAAGACCAGAGAGCTGGGTGAGGGATCCACACGCAAGGGGGGTGACATGGTAGTTTCGAGGCTCCCCCCCACACCCATCCACCCCAGTCAAACCATCCAGCAGGGTTGGAGACTCCTCACACAGTGCTCTTCGCCTTGGGGTGGGGTTGGGGGACAGAAAGGTTCGACCCGCCGGATAACATCACTGTGACCTGTGACCCCGCCCGCTGCACCATTGCCTGGACCCGGCCTCGAACCTGGCAGAACCTGAAAGACCCTGACTTCCATTACCAGCTGAGCCTGACCCGGGTGAGTCCATCCATCCACCCATCCACCCACCTATCCATCCATCCATCCATCCATCCACCCATCCATCCATCCACCCATTCATCCATCCATCCACCCATCCACCCATCCATCCATCCATCCATCCATCCATCCACCCATTCATCCACCCATCCACCCATTCATCCACCCATCCACCCATCCA
>NW_012267602.1:203249-239737 GCF_000151885.1 Dipodomys ordii | reverse complement strand
GTGTGTGTGTGTGTGTGTGTGTGTGTGTGTAGATGAGAATCATACTGTGTTTACAGTGTTGTAACCCTTTCCTCCTTGAAGACAAGTTTGATGTATCTGTCTTCCTACTTGTACAATATACCATAATAATCATTTAAAGGAGAGTCTGGGCTCAGAGGGATTAGATAGTTTTATTTTGACATCCATCCCTGCCTCTCTTTTCATTTAAAAAGACTGCAATGCAATGTGCCCTCCCTATGCACAAGTTTACACCCACTAAGTCAACCGACCTTGAATTGAAAATATTTGAAAAATAAAATACCTTTACTGAGTATGTATATACTTTTTCTCATTAGTCCCTAAAAATGGAGTATAACAACCGTTTTCATAGCATTTACATCATTAACATAGAGATTATTTAAAGTATACAGGAACCTATGCCTAGGTTATTTGCAAATGCTGTACCATTTTATATAAGGTACTTGGGCCTCTGCTTTTTGGCATCTATAGAAGGTTGTAACACCAACCACCACACTTGTGAGAAATGCCTTTATAGTTTAATGTACTGCAGTTGATGATGGGGGAAAGGCAAGTTGATGGCAGTGAATTATTATTAGTAGTGACATTTACCTTGTTTCATAAATCATCTATTCAGGCCCTGAATCAGTTGGGTTGGTTGTTCAGCTCCCTATGACCTGTCAACATGTTCTCAGTGAGAAAAGATGTAATGACTATATTTCAGGGAATGTCTCATCTCTTCTCTAAAAGGAGCAGCTGTCCTTCAGTGGCTCCCCTGAATACATGGCCCCAAATTGTCTGTGCTTGGGGCTACTGCTGTCTTCCATCTGAGGACCTGTATAACTTGTCCTCTTCCATCATGCTGGTCTCTTGACATTATCAAAGTGCTTCCTACCCCTCTAACATCTGGGTTTGGATGAATCTCTTTTTCAATGTTCCAAATAACATTGAATTTGGCCCAGAAGCCCTCCTTATATTTAGAAGGTCTCTATACCATGTTTTTCTGACCTTGTTAATATTATGTACCCTTGTTGGTTTATTGACCTCTGTCTTTGATGTAGAATAGGAAGTAATGATGGAAATGAGGACAGACAATGTGATTAGTATGGGAAGAAATTTGGAGTGGAGGAATGGAAGCCTTCCATTGAAAAGCCTGGCAGTGTTCCTGATCCTAACTCTAAAATGTTTCATTTAAAGAAATACATATCAATACATCATTTAGAGAAATACATCTTGTAGCTCATTAATCAGAGTGTTTGTCTAGAATGTGTGATGTCCTGGATTTGATATGCATGTGTATGTGCATGTATTCACACACACACACACACACACACACACACACACACACACACACACACACACACACCAATATGTATCATATAGAGGAGATGCTCAGCAAATATGCTGTGGGTTTAAATCATTTAATTGTGGGTTCTTCTTTAAATTCTTGTAATGTGTTTTGAAATCTTTTTTTGATAACATCAATTAATTAACTTTTGGGTGTTAATTGTTGCTTGTTACTATATCATCTTTGCCTGGGCTCTGTGAATAAGCATTAGTGATAGTGTTTATTAATTTATTTGACTTCTGTTAATGCCCTGGTGATTCTTTCTTGGATATAAACATATGTAGTATTTCTTGCTCTCAAGGAGGCATGGCTTTCATGGGAAATGAGAAAGCATCCAGGGCTGGGAAGGTGGCTCAGTGGTAGAGTGCTTGCCTTGCATGCATGAGGCCCTGGGTTCAATTCCTCAGCACCACATAAGCAGAAAACGCCGGAAATGGCACTGTGGCTCAAGTAGTAGAGCTCTATCCTTGAGCTGAAAAGCTGAGGGACAGTGCCCAGACCCAGAGTTCAGCACCCACGACCGGCCCCCCAAAAATAAAAAAAGCCAGGAGTGGAGCTGTGGCTCAAATCCTAGGCCTCGTCTTGAGGTAAAGAGCTGAGGGACAGTGCCCAGGCCCGAAAGCAACCAATGTGCAGTGAGTGATGGTAGAGGCTAATTAATATGTCTGTGGTAACTGAGTAGATGGAGTAACTTGGTAGAAATATGTGGGGAGTGGTGTTGACCTGGAAGGCCTTCACTGTGGAGAAGTTTAAACAGTTCAGGAGTAGGAAGGATGTTAGTAGCAGATGATGTAGAGGGTGTGCAGGGCATAGGGTGAGCAAATGCAATTACATAGAAGTAGGAAGAGCATGGCATACTTAACCCACATGTGAAGAGCTTCAAAAGTATTTTTCTGCAAGCAGAGTTAAGTGAACTTTCTGGGAGCAGAAATGTGTTTGCTATGTAGTATTTTCAGATTTTTGTCTTTGCATTGTGATTAAGCATACATAAAATTACTATCATCACCATTTGTGTGTGTGCGTGTGTGTGTGTGTGTGTGTGTGTGTTTTGGTCTTGGGGCTTGAACTCAGTGCCTAGGCACTAGCCCTGAGCTTTTTAAGCTCAAGGCTATTATACTACCACTTAAGCCACAGCTGCACTTCTTACATTTTGGTTATTGATTGTAGATAAGATTCTCATGGACTTTCCTGCCTGGGATAGTTTCAAACCATGATCCTCAGATCTCAGCTTCCTGAGTATCTAGGATTACAGGCATGACCTTCTGGGGCCCAGCCATCATCACCATTTTTAAAAGTACACTACAATAGTATCCACTATCTAGAACTTTTTGAAAACTAAAATTCTATACCCATTAAGCATTAGCTTTCCATATCTTTCTCTTTTCAGTCCCTGGAAGCCATAAAGCTACTAGAGATCTTTTTCTATGTATTTCTTAACTTTAGGTATCTTAAAAGTGGAATCACAAAATACTTGTCATTTAATGACTAGTTTAATCCACTTAGCCTAATGTCTTCAGGAATCATCCACATTGTAATGTGCCAATTTCTTTCCTTCCCTTTTTAAGCCTGGCTAATATGCCATTTTCTGTATAAACCATGTTTTGAATGCCCATTCATCCTTTGATGGATATTTGGTTTCCATCATTTGAATATTGTGAATAATGTTGCACTTAGGTTATGTACCTTGCAAGTTACTAAATTCTCAATAAGTGCAAAAAGACTTGCAAACATTTATAAGATAATCCGTTTTGTTGAGATGCTTACATATTTGTTGTGTAGATATGCCCTTATTTAGGAAACAGAGCCTACAGGGAGAGCTTGATGAAAATGCCCAGTGGCATTGTCACAGTTCACCTTTCAATTTATGATTTGTTGAAAACCCCTGTTTTCTAGAAAGTTAGTGAATTAAGATAAGTGTAAGCCAAGGACTTGTGGAGCAAGAAGATCACCATTTGTCTCTGCAAACGGATTCCTCACCTCTCAGTGAAGTTGTCTGTGAGCATTTTGACTTATCAGCAGACCTTGGCTCATATCTGTAATCAAAGGCCAATGGGAAGAAGCTAGGCCAAACAAATGGTATAGCTAAGAATGAGGGACAAAGAAGGGAAAAAATTGTATCACAAGCCAAGATGGCCAAGATGACTGAGAAACCATGGGTCCTGTAATAAAATCATATTTTGGTTAAAAATCAACTACTGTCAAACATTCAGGGTTCCTTTAGGTAGCTACGTATTCTTGTGAAAAAATAGTATGTGTGAAGCATCTAATAGCCTGACCATGGCTCCTGGCTCTAAGAAAGTAATAGTGACTTCTACATATGAACTACAGCCTCAAGCTACGTTCTAGGCTGGTTCCTTCTCAGCTGTTTTCACTCCTTTGCTGCTGCAGACTTTCTATTTTCCTCCTTGGATACCAGAGACTGGGGTTGAACCATGGTTAGAAGGCAGCTCTGGGAATCAGATGCTGAAAAGGTAGGCTGCTGGTCTGGAGGTAGCTCTCCAGCTTGTAGCAAGTGTTCTTGCTCCATGACACTTGTTGAGTATTTATTCCTGGCTTCTATCATAGGCATTACCCAGCCTTCCCTTCCCAGGCCTCATTGAGTTTTCAAAATCCTTCTTCTAATAGAAACTCCTAAGGCTCTGTTAAGAGCCCCAAACACTTTCCCTTAGTCTTTCCAGCTGGACTTGTATTGTTTTGTTCCTTGAAAGGTCAAGTTCTGTAGGGCTTAATCTGTTCTTGCTGGTGAAGCTCTAGCCAGCAAAGCAAATATGTCAGAACACCCTGGTCACAGTGTGGGTAGAGGACCAGGTGGATTGGCATATACTCTGTGGCTGGTCTGGCTTGATGGAAGTCTGGCTTGAGCCACAGATGGTGGCACCAACAGTCCTGTTTGTTCCTCAGCCCCTGGCAGAGCCTGAGTAGATTCGATTCCTGTCCCAAGGAACACAGATGCTTCCTCCCAAGTCAGCCTGTCCAAGCAACACTTCATGTTGGAAGAGCTCAGTCTGGTAAAAAGGAGAACTTGTCCCTGAGAGCCCTTTCTCATCTCCTGGTTACTCCATTACCTCCCTAATGGGCAGGATAACATGGTTGTCTAAGTGTAGTGTAATTGGCCATATAAACAAAGGGTTTGATAACTATTTAAGCATTTTGTGACACTTGATTTACTTTCATGTCCAGAGTTTCCAATAGAAGTGAAATTTAATTCCAATTCTGCAGTTGGGAAATGTTTGATCATCAGGGGCAGGTGGAATAGATGCAGCATGTGGCTAAACTAACAGCCCTCTAGACCACACACAAGTCATGCTGGTTGCTGTGATGGGACCTAGAGGCCTTTTTCTTGCCTCAATTGCCCCTTTTCTCTTTAAAACACTCCATCACATTCCACCAGCAGTTGTGAGGAGCACCTGCGATGGTTCTGTTACTGAGATTCTGGAAAGAAATTGGGTCATGCTTTTTTGTGTCAGCATCCATCCATAACCCTGAGATGACATGCATTGTTACAGAGGTGTTTTCTAGATTCAAAGAGAATGTTGAGTTGCATTTTGAGTTCTTAAGATGAAAAGGCATGGCCATGTTTGTCAAACAACTCACTAGGTATAAAGTTTCAGCCACATGAACAAGAAGCTTGCTTGGCACCTCTTCCCAAGTTTGGGTGAGGGATCTTGATATCAAGGTATCGGGGTCGGAGAGAGAGAGGGATCTTGATATCAAGGTATCGGGGTCGCGGAGAGAGAGAGAGAGAGAGAGAGAGAGAGAGAGAGAGAGAGAGAGAGAGAGAGAGAGAGAGAGCACAGTAGAGAAGTAAGCCAAACAAATTGACCACAAGAAAAGTCAACTATAAGATTTTCCTGGAAATAAAAGACATTTGTTTTTATTTGGCTTAGCAAGTAAGCCTTGCTTCCTTCTTGTGCTTTTCAGAGAGATATTTCTGCTTTGATTTCAGGGCATTAAAGGGAAAGAAGAAACTGTGTAGAGTACATGAAAGTGCCATACTGGAAGAGACCAAAATGATCAGGACTGAGCTGTCTAGGCCAGGATCTGTCTTCTGTATGAGATTTTCAGGTCCTTAACTTCAAGTGGAATTCACAGGAATGTCCCCTCTGTGCATCTGTGGTCTGACATCAAGTGATTTGTTCAGAATGAGGTGCAGTTAGAAGGTTGTTTTTATTAAAGCTCAAGTAAGCAGAGGTAAATGCAAGTGTGGTCAGGAGCAATGGCTGGCTCATTTCTCCCAATGGGCATGAGGCCAAAGCCAGCTGATTCACAGATTACCCTGCTGGTTCTCTTCACTACCACCAGAGGTCATTTCACTTTATCCAGACTACCACTGAGCAGAGTGCTGCAGTCAGGGGATCCAGCTGCATCCCCAGGTGCATGCTAATTAGACCCAAATCTATCCTTCAGTGCTTGCTGCCAGTTACCTGGAGGATACTGATATGTATCTGACTCCAGGATATAGAACTCTCCTCCATCCTGCTTCACATTCCTCTCTCTCCCCTTTACTCAGTGTTGACTGTGGATTCCAGGCTGAAATAGATGTTTTTTTCTCCTTCTCCTCTGTGTTTGCTGCCCTGGTTTGTCCTTCTTCTAAGTCCCTGGTGAAAGGGAAAGCTGTTGAAAGGGTAGAGTGATGGGGAGTGGGTGTTAACCATCTGATGGGGAAATGATTTGGACTGCCAGCACCTGGGGACTTTATTAGCTATGCTCCAGAGCCTGCTCTGACAATGTAATGGCATTTCACCCAAATTATAGTTGCCCTTGTCTCTAAGAAGTAGACAGCTAGGGAGCATCACTCTAACTGTGTTAAACAGAGTAAGATTTTAGAGGAAATGGAGATTTTGGAGGAAGGGATAGACAGAGGACAGTAGGAAACTTTTTCCCCTCTCTCTTCCTTCCACTCCACCCCCCAGTAAGAAACTCTTAACATCAGAAAGTTCAAAGGCATGACTAAGGGAGGAAAGTTCTAGATTTTGGTTGGGATTTAGTTATGTCTTTGTCTCATTAAGATTGATTGCACCCATTCCTGTTAGTATTCTAAGTAGAAATAATTGGGCTTCAGAAGCATAGGCAAGGAGCTAGTTGCTTCTTACCCAGTTTGGTGTGGTATAGATGGAAGTCTTGAATATAAAAGCTCTCAGAGAAGAAAGGCTATGAGTTGCCCTGAGTTACTTTAGTCTGTGGCCCAAATGTTTGATTAAAAACCTTTCTAGATGGTGATGCTAAGATGGTGATCAGATGAAGATGGTTCTAATAAGCTAACTGGTACTTAGGGTTATGGTTTTGAGGAAAAGGAAGATTTAGACCATCAGTTGATAATAGCTGGACAAGCATAATAAATGATCATGAATGCATGAATGTAATCGAAAGATTTGAGATTGAGGCTGAGACAAACATTCTTGGATGGCCAGAGCTATGGTCAGAGCAGCCCTGTCCAGGACTGAAAATGTGAATTTAAAACATAGGGGTGATACACAATGCCTCCCTTAAGATTATTATTTGGCTGGTCTTTTCCAGAATACCCTCCAGCTACCCAAATCTTCAGGCTAATATGTCTGTGGTAAGACTGGGAGACAGACCAATAGATAAAGGAATTTGGAACTGATTATAAGGAGTAAGTTAGAATTCATTTATTTTTGGTGTATGAAAAGACCTGATGTGAAGGCTTATGCTAGCTCTTCTTAATCTACACTGGGGATGAAATGGAGTTCCAAGAGTGACCTAGCTGTTGTTAAATGATAGAATGAGTTATCAAGAGATTTTGTTGAGATTTTCAAGGTAAGCTATATTTTTGCTTCATCAGGATGGCTCAGGTTTATCTTGCTAGGATGTTTTAATTCCTATGGCTCTAGTTGAAGGCTGGGTGGTGGAATTGATGTCTACTTGGGGTCCCTGTTCTAACCTCGAGGTTCCCTAAGCCCTTGCCTGCAGATATGCACCTGCTTTTAGAGGTCGCTGAAATGCCCTCATACCTATCTCCCTAGGCCTTATTTGCCAAGTTGTGGGCTACTAGAATGGTCTAATTAGACTCTCCCTCTTTGTTCTCTTTTCTTTTGCAGTATGAATTTAAAGCCAAGAACATCAAAAAGAAGAAAGTGAGCATTATGGTTTCTGTGGATGGAGTGAAAGTGATTCTGAAGAAGAAGAAAAAGGTAAGTGGCCCTGAACTAGAAACTATAGTGAAGAGGGAAACAGCAGAAGTAGGCATGGCATACCATTTCCCTCTAGTGCAGTCTCCAGGCAGAATTAACCTCTTATCTGGTGAGGTCTTCTTTTTTGACTAACAACAATGTTCACAGGCTGCACTGAAGACTAAGGAGGGGCCAGTTGCCTAGTGGGACAATTGGTCAGTCAGTCCTGGTGTTCCACAGGTGATAGCTAATCTCCCAGCATCCTCATGGTCAAAGGTTCTTTGCCATTTTGATAAAACTTTGCCTTTAAGCCTTTTCCTTCCTTTCATATTTTAAGACAGGAAATAAATATGTAGTTCAGGCTGTCCTTAAACTAAGTGTATTGTTTAATCTGACTTTGAACTTGTGATCCTTGTGATCTCCCTGCCTTCTCTTCTCCAAGTTGACTTTACAGACAGTCATGTGCCATCATACCTAGATTACCTATGAGTGTTGATGGTGGGGAATTCTTTCAATTTAAGTGAGGTATATTGAGTACCTGTAATCTGAAATCCACAATACCCCACAAATGGAAGCATTTTGGGTGTCAGAAAACACTCAACACTGGATGTTGGTGGCTCACTACTCAGGAGACTGAGATCTAAAGTATTGTTGTTTGAAGCCAGCCTGGACTGAAAAGTCCAGGAGACTCTGCCTTCAAAATAACCAACAAAAAGCAGTGTGGAAGTATGACTCAAGATACAATGTCAGCTGAGCAATCCAGCCAACGGGGTGTAAGACCCTGATTCAGAACCTTACTACTAACCCCTCCCCAAATAAAGGGCTTAATATATTTCATATTTTGGAACATTTGACATTTGCTTACTTGGTAAAGTCTATGAAAATATTCGCAGATCCAAAGCCTCTTTGAAATTTTAAACATCTGGTCTCAAGCATTTTGAATTAAGTCATAATTAACCTGTATTATGTTTCATGAGAGCATAGACAAAGGGGAGTCTTCTCACAATTTCCTGTCCTCTTTGGTACACAGCAATATTCAGCTCACTCTAGGTGCCCAGCAACTCCCGGTGTGCGTTATAATATATTAACAGTTGTTTTCCCCTCCCAAGGGGATATGTTTTCTGTCTCCTTATGTTGGTAGCCAGCAGACATCCTAAGCTATGGGGTATTTAAGAGTATTGTCCTTTGGGAGTTCCTGAGTAGGAGAATCTGTGAAATAAACTGCCTCTTAAATCCCTGGGCTTAAAATGATGAATTACCATCACTGTTAAGTTGAACAAGACCTATCCTCAGAAGCAAAAGGGAGCTAACCAAAAGCACCCTGAACTTGTGATTCAGGGATTTTGGCTTTGATCACATGCATCATATTGCTTTACTCAGCCCTTCACATGAGGAATGGAACTGCTGGTCAGCATCTTCTTGCACTGACTGATAACATAATTGCCATTTATGAGAAGGTGACACAATTCTTTAAACTCATTTGCCTCCATCCATCAGTCTTTGTGGATGTTTCTCTTGGCCAGTTATTTTTCTCACTGACCTTTTCCCCTCCTTTGCCAGTAGTTGAGCTGTTAGCTTTTTAAACCACAAAACACAGACTCTTAATTTTGGTGTTGTGAGTCGTAGGGTGCTACTCACATTGATAGAGCTCAAAACAGACAACAGACTGGTTGTTCATACTGACCTTGTCAGGTGGTAATCTTCCTGCAATCTGTTGGACAGGCCATGCCAGAGTTTCCCTACATGATTCTCTGACTTATCTACTTTCATTGCTGATTCTTAGATTCTTCCTACCACTCCAGTGCACCTAAACTTCTAACCAATGTGATCTTTGTTTATCTTCAGTTATTTTACGCTTCAGGCCCTACTATTCTGAGAACTATTTCATACCTCTTTTTTTATTGTATCTGATTTTTAAATTATCTTTAATTATACGAAGGACTTGCCATTTAACAAAGAGCTTATGAATACACTATATCTTGATCAATATCACTCCTTTCAACATTTATACTCATTTCTCTTATACCCACTCCTTCCCTCACTGTTTTTTAATTTTGTAGGATATACATTGGATTCTTGATTGCATTCTCCCCCACTTCTCTTCTTTATTCATCTGCCCTTTCCCCCTGGGCCTCACCTTATCCCTTCTGAGCACCCACTTCCTGGTATTTGAGTTTGCTGAAGTTTGATTTGGTTTCCTAAGGAATTATACTATTAGAGATCCCCCTTGAATCTGCAATATACAGTGAATATATTTGTATAAATTTGCATACCACCCAACATATTTACTTATGAGTTTGTACACTAAATCTAGTTTCCACATATGAAGGAAAACATGCATCCTTTGTCTCTCTGGGCCTGACTTACTTCACTTAACATAACTTGTTCCAGACTTTGTTTCTTTACAAATGCTACAATAGCATTCTTTCTAACAAAGAGTAAAATTTCATTGTGTATATGTACCACTTTTTCTTGATCCACACATCACATGATAGCCTAATATTCAGAATATGTAGAGAACTTAAAAAGAAATTCTCAAAAAACCCAACTCAATTAATAAATGGGCTAAATGAGAGTCTTCTCAGAAGAAAAAGTAAAAATGGTCAATAGACACATGAAGAAATGTTCAACATCTCTGGCATTAAAGGAAATGTGAATCAAAACAGCATTGAGATTCTACCTCACCTCAGTTAGAATGGTCATTATTAAAAAAACAAACAAACAAAAACAGATGCTTCTAAGGATGCAGCCAAAAGGGAACCCTAATACACTGTTGGTGGGGATATAAACTTGTTCATTCAGGAAAGCAGTATGGAGGTTCCTCAAAAAATTAAACATAGGGACTGGGAAGGTGGCTCAGTGGTAGAGTGCTTGCCTTGCATACATGAGACCCTGGGTTCGATTCCTCAGCATCACATAAGCAGAAAAAGCCATAAGTGGCACTGTGGCTTAAGTGGTAGAGCTCTAGCCTTGAACTGAAGAGCTGAGGGACAGCACCCAGGACCAGAGTTCAGGCCCTATGACCAACCAACCAACAAACAAAAAATTAAACATAGAACTACTCTATCACCCAGAAGTTCTACTCCTGGTCATTTCCCCAAAAGATTAAAACTAGGATACAGTAAAGCCACAAGCACACCATGTTCATTGCAGCACTATTCACCATAGCCAAGGTGAGGAATCAGCCCACGTGCTCCTCAAAAAAATGTGTTATATATTTATCTGTTACCATATTTATCTGATACTTTCTACTATGGAATTAATTCATGGGTTTGTCTTTCAAGTACAGTCTTATTTCCCATCTTCTTCATGGATCTTGTACCATATGTGATGCTATCCCCACTCCTCACATGGGAAGACAGGTTATATCACTTAGCACATAAGAGCAGCAGCATGCTGGGGTATTGCCTGGGAGAGAGGCCACCCTTTGCCTTTCCCCCAAGTAGAAGAAAGCTAAGCTTGAACAACATGTTTATGAGGATGTCTGAGGGACCTGTGACTCACTTTGAAACTCCACACTTGGCCATGGACAATGTTTGCTCTTCTGCTGCTCTAGAAAGGAACCGATCCAGAAGGTCTGTCCTATATCTGATTTTTTTTAGTGCCAGGTTTGGAAAGAGGAGTCTTTTCTCTTATTTCTTCAACCCACCACCCACGCCTGGTATCTTTCAGGACCGTGGCTCTGATTTGGATAATGCTTTTAATTATAGTGTACATAGTCTACCACCTCTGACAGATGAATGCATATTAACAGCAATCAGCCCTTTTGTCATCTTGTTCTCATGTGACAGCCCTTGAGTATCTACAATGTTCCCGCCACACTCACATACATACTCCTTCTCTGCTATAGAGTTGGGAAGGATAAGAGTAGATATGACACAGTATGAAAGTACCATTTCCTTTAAAGAAAAATACTATGTCCTCCAAGTGAGCAAATGCCACTGAAAGCCATCATGATTAAGCTAAGGTCTGAAGCTCTGACCAGGTAGCCATAGGCATGGCAATGACATAGCTTATGTTCAGCTATAGGTAGCAGGACCATGTGCAGTCTGACATCCCTACTAATAGTAACTGCTGGACCAGTTAGGAAAAATGTTGACTTCAGTATGCTGATTTTCACTAGGTCAGTGTGACACACTGAAAGGAATCTTGGATGTGATAAAAAGACCAGAGTTCTAAGTGTGGCTCCATCCTTTCTTGGCTATATGCTCTGAGCAATTCATTTTGCCTCTCAGAGCTTCAGCTATAAATGGAAGAGTTGAACTGGGTGATCACTTTAACTTTTCCATCTCAAATACTCTATATCAGTTCTGAAACTGTGTTTTTAATGGTTATGTACAAACACAGGCCAGCTGTATGAATTCAGATCTTTGAGAACACATTGGGTTATAGAGAAGGCAGGCTGAAGATGATGAGTGGTTCACTTTGTCTTCCAATCTCTTAGAAAAAGACCCTCTCAGATCACGCACTTCCCCAAGCAGCCATTAAGCCTTTTTTTCTCTCCTTAGATCACAACAGGCCAATGATGGAGTACTTCCCGTCTGAGAAGAGAAGTGTGTTTAAAAGTGCTTCTAGGCTGGGAAGGTGGCTCAGTGGTAGAGTGCTTGCCTTGCATGCATGAGGCCTTCGGTTCAATTCCTCAGCACCACATAAGCAGAAAAAGTGGGAAGTGGCACTGTGGCTCAAGTGGTAGCCTTGAGCTGAAGAGCTGAGGGACAGTGCTCAGACCCAGAGGCCCCACAACTGACAATAAATAAATAAAAATAAGTAAATAAGAGGCTTCTGCCTCTTAGTGAACTTTCTAACAAGAGAGGGCATGTTTTTGAGACCAATAATTTCCTGGATACCTGATAACACATAGGATGTTTTCAATAATTATTTACATTTTCAATAGTTATGTTTGTGTGATGCTGTCAAATCAGGAAGAAGTACTGAGCAGTTGAGGATAGTGAAATTATTCATTACTTTTGATTATCATATCCTTTTCCTGTTCTATCAATCTGCCAGTTTAAAAAAAAAGAAAAAGAAAGGATCAGAGCATTTCCCCAACACAAAAAGGCTGCCACTAAAGGCTGCTAATTTAGGTAGCAGTAATAGGATTTGTTCTGGTGCCTCTGAGCTTCAGGTGTGTTATATTATTGTAGGCAGTAGCCAAGTATGTTATAATCGCTGTATTGAGATGTAAAAACCAAACCTTGTGGTTAAATTAACAAGTATCTAAAATGCTCTCTTGAACTGATGCCAGGAAATAATGAATCACAAATTCCTTTTGTATCTTAGGATGAATTTGTAGCATGAACCCAGTTACCAAGACAATTAGTTTTGCTCTGATGTCTCTCAACCAGATCATTTTCTTCAACTCTCAACTAGACCCAAGTAGTTAACTTTTCTGTGTGTGTAATAATTCTTTATTGTTATTTTTGAGTCACATAAAATGGTATGACACCATTTGTTAGGGAGTGGAATCCTGACTAAGAAATAGTTTTTTTCTCTAAGAGGCCATCTTTTCATGTGGATCATGGCTCAAGGACATCACAAGTAGAAAGTGAGACTGTATCTTAAAAATTATCAGTGGGAAAAACTGAACTGAAGGTAATGGTTAGTAGTAAGAGTGTTAGCTTAGCAAGTGCCTGGCCCTGTGTTCAAACCTCTGTGCCAGCAAGGGAAAAAAATTTCCAGGATCTTGAACTTTGAACTTATACCCTGCCACAGAAGCATTACACTACAAAAAAAAATCTGTTTCCCCACAAAGAAATCATGTTAATTAGTAAGGAAATATAGAACTCTCTCTCTAACTAGATGAGAAAAGTAAGCATTCAGAATTAAAGAACCAGACTTTAGAAGAAAGGACTTAAGAAGTGAGCTGGGCTTCTCATATCTCAATACACTTAGGACTCAAAAAATTAACCCCGCCAACAACAACCGTCAAAGAAACAACCGTCCCATTAATAAGTGGGCTAAAGACTTAAAAAGAGACTTCTCTGAAGAGGAAATAAGAATGGCCAATGGAAAGATAAAAGACCCTGAATAGCAAAAATGAGCCTTAACAGAAAGAATAGTGCTGGAGGAATATCAATACCAAACTTCAAACTCTACAGCAAAGCCATAGTAATAAAAACATCTTGGTACTGGCATAAGAACAGACCTGAAGACCAATGGAATAGAATTGAAAACCCAGAAATGAACCCACAGACCTATAGCCACCTAATCTTCAATAAGCGAACTAAAAAATTAGAATGGAAGAAAGACAGCCTCTTCAGTAAATAGTGCTGGCAAAATTGCTTAATCACCTGAAAAAAACTAAAGCTAGATCCTTTTATATCACCCTACACCAGAATCAACTCCAAATGGATCAATGACCTCGGAGTCAAAGCAGACACCCTGAAAACATTACAGGATGGAATAGGAGAAACCCTAGGTCTCCTTGGCACAGGCCGAAATTTTCTTAATAGAGACCCAGAAACACAACAAACCAAAGAAAGGTTGGACAAATGGGATTGCATGAAATTGCAGAGCTTCTGCATGGCAAAGGACATAGCTAGCAAGATGAATAGAAAGCCCTCGGACTGGGAGAAGATCTTCACTAGCCATACAACGGACAAGGGTCTCATATCTAAAATATACCTGGAACTCAAAAACTTAAATCCCCCAACAACAAATCCTCAAAGAAACAACTGCTCAATAAATAAGTGAGCTAAAGACCTAAAAAGAAACTTCTCTGAAGACGAAATAAGAATGGCCAATAGACATATGAAGAAATGGTCAATCTCTCTAGCCATAAAAGAAATGCAAATCAAAACAACATTGAGATACCACCTCACCCCAGTTAGAATGGCTATAATCAAGAAATCTAATAACAACAGATGGGGCGAGGTGGAGGGGGAAGGAATGTGGCCAGAAGGGAATCCTACTGCATCTTTGGTGGGGAGTATAAACTTATTCATCCACTCTGGAAAGTAGTATGGAGGTTTCTCAAAAGACTTCACATAGAGCTCCCCTATGACCCAGCAATCCCACTTCTGGGCATTTGCCCAAATGATGACAAACAAGGCCATACTAAAGATAGCAGAACAACTATGTTTATCGCAGCATTATTCACCATAGCTAAAATATGGAACCAACCCAGATGCCCCTCAGTAGATAAATGGATTGAGAAACTGTGGTATCTTTACATAATGGAATTTTATGCTTCCATCAGAAAGAATGATACTGCCCCATTTGTTAGGAATTGGAAAGACTTAGAAAAAATCATACTAAATGAAGTAAGCCAGACCCAAAGAAATGTATGTCCCATGGTTTCCCTTATTTGCAATAATTAGTATATGTCTAGGATAATTCTATCAGATGAGCAGAAAAACTGAAAAGCTATATACATATGATCATATAAGATGATGCTAAGCAAAATGAACCCCAATATAGGGACACAAGAGTTTTTTTCTTTGTTGCTGTTCTTTTAAAGTACTATGTGATTTTTTTTTGTTTCTTTTGTATGCTCTTCCCCCTATGGTATAACCCCTGTTGTCACTGTATTTGATTCTGGTGCCCTGCATCTTGTATATACATTTTTATAATTTGGGGAGGGGAAGGAAAATAACAAAATGTCAAAACAAGGATACAGTTTGACCCATTGTAGCAATGAGACATATAAGGCACTTTGTTGAAAATAAACTTTACAACTTTGGAGTGGGGAGGAAGGAGTTGAGAAGATGTGGAGGGAAGGGATAGTAGGAGAAAAAGCAGAGGATAACAATGCTTGATAGGAAATGTACTTATTACCTAACTCAAATAACTGTAACCCCTCTATACAGTATCTTTACAATAAAAAGTATTTATAAAAAGAAATAATCTGGCCTTATCCTTGAGGTGATTAGATATGGCAGCAAAGAATGAGAGATGTTCCATGACTGAGCCTAGGTCACACCTAGGTCACTGAGCCAGAATGTGAATCTCAGACTTTAAAGTGAGCATAGTTTTTCTACCATATGCTGTTTCTTAGTCTTTATTTTCTGATAGTTTTAGCTTGGATGAGGCATCATTGTATCAGAACTATTATTAGCACTTCAGTTTGAGATGCATTGTCCTGTATCCACCCATTTTACCTGAAGGTGGGAGATAGTTTTATTGTCAGTCTAATCCCATTCCACCTAGCAGCATGAAAATAAATCAAGCTGAGTTTATATAGTTTTTACAGTTCTTCATTTTTATTTTTACATTTACAAAGAAGTCACCATTGCTGTCAATTGCATGGATAAGGCTGCGTGAATAATTGCAAAAATTGTAGACTTGGGGATGTACTTACTGATGATATGTAGTAGGGATGGTAAATAAATTCTTTTTCCATTTTATGTTCCTAAAGGAGAGCTCCAAGGATGTCAGATCAATTTCTAGATTCCAAAAAGGAGGGAGGGTCACTGTGATAATTATTCTTGACTGTTTTCTTTGGTTGTCACTGTTCTAGGCAGATCTACCTCTGAACCAGTTTATACATGCTATTCTCAGTTGGGAGCTTTCACAATGACAAAATGGCTATGAGTTTCCATGGTGCATCACAGTTGTACTCTGTACATAAAAGAAAGATGGTCCTATATCAAGGATGAGCTTACTCCATTCAGTGGTCTTACAAAGGGACATAAGCCCTTTATCTCTCTTCTCTGTTAAAAGCACTGAGCTTCCCGACAGTATGGAGTAAAAGTCTTTGATTTCATCACTTAGATCATGGGGATGACAGAGGTGGAAGAGATAGTTTTTATTTATCACTGGACTAGGTAGCTGTGACTGGAAATGAGTTACCCTCTGAGCCTCAGCGTTCATCCTTAAGATGGAGATAAGTTTCAATCATCAAAAAGAACGTGTTATGTAGAAGTTCCTTTCTCTTTTTTTTTAAAGTATAGCTCAAGCTCTCAGTCCTCCCACCTCTTCCTCTTCAGCTGTGGATTACAGGCATGCACCATGACAGCCAACAGAAGTTCCTTGCTTAAATAGAACAATGGACCTTCTTCAACTAGGAAAGTGTTTAAAAAATGATTCTGGGGTTTGATCTCAAGGGCTTGTGCTTACTAGGCAGATGTTGCACCGTGTTAGCCTCACCTCAGCTCTTTTTTTGCTTTAATCAGAGTCTTGGGCTTTTTCCTGGTGCCAGCTTCCCAAATAGCTGGGATTTCAGGCATGAGCTATCATGCCCAGCTTGATTAGGAAACTTCTGAGAATAAAAAATGAAGTGTATGGGAACAGTTTCCTGTTTCTTTCCTTTCTCACTATCTGTGTTAATCTGAGAAGCAAGGGCCAAGGCAGTATTAAATGCCTGTGGGAGAAAATGAGGAGGGCCTAGGTAACAGTAGGCTAGCTGTCAAAATGCAGGGCAGGACTGCCTCTGAATACAGGAGAGAAGGAAGGAGGGGTAAAGTCACATGACCATCAAGGATTTTACAACCAAAGTCATCCCTCAAGGATACTCACAGTTTTCCCCAGGAACAAACCTGTCTCAATCTCTCTCCATACTGTCTAGGGCTAGGAAAGATTCATGTCCTCATTGGTATGATGATGTTCCTGGTTAGTGAAACTCCCCATAACTGGAGCTTTGTAGATGCACTCTTATACTCACACCTTCCAGTATATGAAGCAAAGTGTTCCTTCAGGTTAAGCTTCTCTATCTTACCTTTAAAAGCACTTTGGAGTAAGGAGTTTCCCAAGAAGAGAAGAGAGGGGTTAAGAGAGTATTCAAAGGGATGGTTATTAACTTGAGTTCAGAGCACTCCTAAAAGGTTCAGAAGTGCCACGGCACGAATGGGAGAAGGATTACGAGAAAGAGTTGGATACATGAGTGCAGAGTTTGGAGTATGTCAAAATGGCAGACAGTTGATTCTACACAGCTATTCCACCAGACACTACTGCCCACTGATGAATTTTGTCCTGTTTCCTTGTAGTTGTTGAGCTAGTGAGGTGTGTTCTCCCTGGACTTACTCTCAAGTGCTTATTTCAGGAAAGCAAGAAGGTAAAACAGGAGAGAGGAATTGAAGGAAGAAGACTAAGCTTCAGGTATAGCTTGGAGTTATATGAACTTTCTGAAGATACTTAAACTGAGTAACTTACCTATGGATGAAACCAATTTTGATTTGTAATCTTATATGACCCAGTCATTAGTTTTGCTGCCTGTTTTTCTTCTTTCTCTACAATTTTTTTCCCTTAAAAGAGTTGTTCTCATATGGAAAAATGAAAAGAATATGTTGTTTTCTGCTTTTCTATAACATGCTGACAAAATAGAGAAAATAAAAGAAACAGTTGCAGATCAACTGAGAAGAATTTAATTTTGCTTCAGTCAAGACATTGGTGAAATAATTGAGGCAGTCTCCCTTGACCATTCATGATGCTCTGGTGACTCTAAATTGTATGAAAAAGTAAAGTCAACACTAGCCTAAGAATCAGTAGAACTTAGTTCATAGTCCTGACTAGACTACTACCTTGGGGTGACACTTTGCTTGGGTGGCTATGTGCCTCCAAATGTTATTAGAAAAAATGTGGGTGCTGAGGAAGAGTGATGAGTAGATGGGTAAGGGGTGCAGACCCTTCCATTCTGATATTCTTGGATTATCACTGCACATTGAGGAGACTGACTTTAAAAGTTTCAACTGTATTTATCTAAGAGACTTGAATAACCGAAACATTGGTGACTCCCTACTCCCCCTAAACCTTTTGAGTTACCTTGATAACATCCTGATTTCCTCTTAGACTTATCAGGATCACCCGAGGATCATTCAAGACCTTTAAAGGGAGAGGACTGGATTTTGAGCAGTAAGATAAGTGGGTAAAAATATCTTCAAAAGTTTGTCTCCTTCCTCAGAATATGCTATGTGGATACTGGGGTGTCTGCTAAAAGAAAGATATTATTTTCTAGCTCCTATAGATCTTGCCAGTGTTTGTTTTTACTAAATTAATACAAAGTACCTGAAGCCTCATCTCTCCTTCCTCTTATTTAAGAATGTCTAAGAAGGAAAACAGTTGTTTTATGTCGCACATCCCTTTATTCTTCCTTTATAGTTGTAGAGAAGCTTTTCCAGGTTCCCTTAAATAATGGAAACTTAATGCTGAGAGAAGAGAAAACACAAATTGGCACCTGATACATTTGTGTGTGTGCATGCGCCATGGTTATGGGACTTGAATTCAGGCCTGGGCTCTTAGCCTTTTCGCTCAAAGCTAGCACTCTACCACTTGTGCCACAGCTCCACTTTTGGCCTTTTTTTGGGGGAGGGGTCCAATCGTGGGGCCTGAACTCTGGGCCTGGGTGCTGTCCCTGAGCTCTTCAGCTCAAGGCTAGGGCTCTACCACTTGAGCCACAGTGCCACTTCTGGCTTTTTTCTTTTTGCTTATGTGGTGCTGAGGAATCGAACCCAGGGCCTTGAGCATGCAAGGCAAGTGCTCTACCACTGAGCCACCTTCCCAGCCCAGCTTATGGCCTTTTTTGATGATTAATTGGAAATGAGAATTTCATGGGTTTTCCTGTGATCTTAACCTCTTGAGTAGCTCCTGAGTGGCTAGGATTACAGGTGTCAACTACTGGCACCTGACTATTACTACCACTCCTTTTCTTTTCTTTTTTTTTTATTAGCTTTGCCAAAAGTTTGAGTAGAAATTTGTGCAGCAGGTCACAAAAACCATGTGCCATTATTGGTGGCCTCAGCTAAGTATTGTCTGGGATTTGATATTTATTCTATAAGAAGAGGGTTTGATTGCACTCATAAGGAGCTGGTCTTTGAGATATGCAACTCAGAGATTTAGTAGCTTCATGCCAGCCTCCAGTGGTACATTCCCTTCTGTATGACCAATCAGGTGTTAGTGATGAGCCCAGTCAGCCATAGCCAGGTTTTCAAAGTTGGTACTATTAGATGCATACAGCATAAGCCATATTGTTCCTTCAGAAAGAACCCTTTTTGGGCTGCTGTCCTCAGGACAGTGTATGTGAGAGTGTTTTGTAGTTTCATGACATCTTTCGTGCATTGAATCACTCTTTTGGTGATGGAAAAATCACAGCAGAACAGCAAGAACTCCCAGGAGAGAATTTGCTGATAGTGAAATTTTGAAACAAGCAAGGATCTAGTCTCTTGGAACAGGCAAGACTCCACTGTTACCCACTAAGATGTAACTCTCACAAGGCTATCAAGTGAGCAACATGAAGGGTGGGCCCCAAGGCTTAGAAGTTATGGATAGGATCATGCTCAGTTGACTGGCTCTGGAGTCAAGGGACCCTCCTGTGCCAGGCCTGCATGATACTCCAGAGGAGAATGCAGTCTGTGAAAGACACCCTCTTGCTAGAGATTTCAGTTTATCTTTCCTTCGATACACAACAGTGGCTCTTGACCTATGTCAGAATCACCTGAAATGTTTGTTAGTGGTACATATTATTGGACTTCACTTTAAACAGTGTGTTCTCTGAGGTTGAGCCCAGGCAATGTTTTGTTTGTTGTTGTTGTGGTGGTGGTGGCGGTGGTGGTGGTTGACCGTTTGTTTGCTAATTTTATCTAGGGCTGGAGGAGTGTCTCAAGTGGTACTTAACTATCAAGAGCCCTCCCTGAGTTTAAAAGCTCTGTATCACCAAAGATCATGTACTTGGTTTTTTGTTCTCATGATGGTACTGGGAATGTGGCTTTTCTGCTCAAAGCTGGAGCTGTATCTGCCACTTGAACCACATCTCCATTTCCACACTTATTTTTTTAAATATAAATCAGCACTATACCTGAAACATATTAATTATATCTGTCTAGCTACATACAGACAAGCAGAGGCTATTTGTCCTTTGAATGAGTAGCTACCTCCTACTGCTAAATACAACAGGTTATATAAAAAGCCAACGTAGGATTCTGAAAGGTATTCCTCAAAAAAACTAGACATAGAACTTCCCTATGACCCAGCCATACCACTCTTGGGCATCTATCCAGATCGTTACAAGTCAGGATACTTTGAAGTATCTTGCACATTCATGTTCATTGCTGCAATATTCACTGTAGGCAAGTTATGGTAACAGCCCAGATGCCCTATAACAGATGAGTGGATCAAGAAAATGTTGTATATATACACAGTAGAATTTCACTCATCAATTAGAAAGAATATAATTATGTCATTTTCAGGGAAATGGCTGGACCTAGAACAAAGCATGCTAACTGAGGTAAGCCAAGCTCACAGAGACAAACGCCACATGTTTTCTCCCATATGTAGAATCTAGATTTAAAATGCAACTGAACTTGATAACTTACACAGGACTCTAGGTTTTCACACATAGTCAGACTAAAGGATATCCTTAGGGGAAGAACACAAAGGTGTGACTTCTCTGAACATTTAAAATACTATTTATGAAAGCATACTCCAGGAAATGGAAATGTGTTTTGTTGTTATTGTTGATGGTGATGGTGGTAGTGGTGTTTTGTTTTGTTTATTTTTTATAGGGACAAAGGAGGGTGCAGAAAGGGGGAAGGAAGGGTGAACAAATTCAATCTTGCTATTCAGTATACACTATGTGGAAAATGACTTGTGGGCAGGGATGGAAGGAGAAAAACTGAGAGAAAGCAAAGGAAGAGGTAACATTGCGCATAAAAAAGGAATGTACTCATTACCTGACTTATGAAATGGTAACTACTCTGTACAACACCTTAATAATACAAATAAAAGTATTTTTTAAAAAGATTCTAAAAGGTACAGGAGAGAAGACAGCCTGGCTAGGAACCCCAGAATCTGGGAATTGTATAGTTGTGAGTCCCCTGATTTTCTCTTTGGTTTAGGTATCCCAGACTCAGATTGATCAAGCTGGCAGTTAGATATGCAGCAGGAACAGACACAAAACCAGATACACTCTCTTTGGTCACAAGATGAACAAAGGGGCAGTGTAGCAAGGTAGACAGCTTGTAGGTGATAATCAACTTCCAGCCAACCAGCACCAAAAAACTGCCCCCCCTCCCTGCAACAGCCAGCATGTCTGAGTGGAACACTAGGCTTCCACTACAGCTAAGCCATAGGTGCTCTATCTATCCTCATTGGGTGGTGTCTGAGAAGAGCATCAAGACTTCCTCCCTTGCTTGCATATCTTCCCTATCTAACCCAAGTCATTCCAAGGAACCCAGACTTTTACCTCTGCCCAGTAACCGTGAGGGTGAGCAATCATGCCATAATGTATAGTGTCAGAAGACACTTGGAGACAGTGACAAGACACTCCTTTCCTTGACACCCAAGGGACATTAGTGGAAGCCTGCAACCAGGGGAACCATAACTGCCCCCATACCCTGCAGTGGCAAGCAGTCCCTTTCTTTTGTAGGTGTCAACAGAGCTGGAAAGAAAACCTGAATTTACTCTCCCCTGGTAGTGACAAGGTGATACTCTACCTCTCATGTGTGACTATTGTCACCGTATGATAGTTAAAACATAAAGCTTAAATAATATCTACAGTCTTAGAATAGTTAAAGGTCCTAGATTTTGATTGGAAAACCACACACAATCTCAGGTATGAAGAAAATCTCACCTTTCAGGCAAAAAGACAACAGACACCATCATGATGATAGAGATAGACGCAGGAGGATAGAGATGCTAGAATTAGCTGACAAAGATCTTGAAGTAACAGTCATAAAAATGCTTCCACAAACAATTACAAACTCTTTTGTTGTTTTTTTTTTTCTGTTTTTAGATGGCTATCATGACATTGCTCAGGCTGGTTTTGAACTCCTAGGCTTATGGGATCCTCCTGCCTCAGTCTCTGTGAGTGCTGGAGCTTTGGGGTTATGCTACCATACAAAGGAAGTAAAAAAAAAATAGAGTGTCTCAGCCAAGAAATTGAGGAAATAAAGGATTAAATGGAAATACTAGAACTAAAAACATTAATAGTTCAGATAAATTCAAAAGATGGATTCAACCAGAGATAGCTGTTGCTTAGTAAGCGTGGCTAACAGAATTGACTGTACAGGCAGAGTATGTTGTTATGACCACGAATGTGGCTTAATACTTGCCATCATTATATCTTGCTGTTTAAATAACTCCTTTGACATAATTGTGTTGTATATTTAAAATAGGTACCCACATAAAACATTTCAGTTCAAAGTAACACCATGGCTGGAACAAAGGGCCTGTATCCCTGTATGAGACCATATGTGAATCTGAGTCAGAGATGCAATTCATAGTACTAGGTTTTGAGGGAGATCTTAGCAATTGACATGTATACAAAAAAGTCAACTTGGGAAGCAGGAAGTTTAGAAAAACATGTCAAGTAAGGGATGTTTGAAAAACCTAGAAATGTTTACCTTGTGTGTTTATCTATCTGAAGGGGTTCTTACTTAGAGAAGGAATTGTTTTTCTTGTTCTGTGTTCTAAATAAGTTATTTAGAAATGCTAGTAGTTCCAGGAAAGCATTTTTAGAAAATAAATTTTAGTTATAGCTGAAATTTTATTGTCTGTGGAAGTGTTTGAATTAATTAACAATCAATCCTAGAAAGCCAGCCTATATCTACTTTCTGCATTGTGTTGAGTTTTCAGAGACTGAGTGGTGTGTAGGTGTGTGCATGCATATGTGTGTGTGTGTGGATGCATATCAGGTATACTTACTGTGTTTGTGTCAAGCTGCTGGCAAGGTGCTTCTGCCTGGCGTCACTCTTAAGGACCTGGACATAGTCTCTAGTATCCTCAATAATTCTCCCAGCTCTGGTATGTTTTGATATATTATGGCCATCCTATGAATTCTCTTGATGAAATCCACCTAACTAAAAGTGCTCATTAACTCAGCATGTACTTCATTGCTCTGACCTTTCTTGAGTCTACCTTTGATTGTACATTCTTGCTCGATTTTCCTGGATAGCACTGCTCTGTGACAAACACCAGTGGAGATGGAGCAGGAGTCCCTGTCTCAGCACCTGGAGATTGGACCTGGAGGGAATGTGGTTGGCTTCAGGACTTCTGGTTCTTCCCTTCCACATTGAGGTGCTGCTAACCTCCTCATGCACTATGCTTTGAATGGTCTCATCTCCATTCCTCTTCTCACCCCTCGCTGCTTGGGGAAAGAGGCAGGTCTTCTGTTCCAAAGAGGACAGGATCATAATCAAATGAGTATCTTCGTTCACTTACTTGGCTTGTGTAGAAATCATGTCCTGCACTTTAAAGGAGAGATTGGTATTAAAATTTCAGTGCATCTCACAGCATCCTCCACACATCATAAAGCCTTGTTTTTACCCCTTCTCTGTTTAATTCCTCCTTTTCCACTCCTCTGGAGTGATATGTAGATCTTTTTCTCCCTTGCAGTTTCTCTAAGAAATTTTGATTTAGAATCCAAGCCTCCTTGCCCCTTCCCCTCGCCCTGTGTCCTGCAGAGACATTTTCCTAAAGTGCTTAGAGAAAATTGATTATACCAGACATGTGACATTTTTCATTTGTCTTTTTTTAGCAATCAGGTCCCAGCCTCTTAGAGGGAAAAAGGCCAGAAGCGAAATGCATGTGTTTGCATTAGTAGTTCAATTTATGTCCTGGATCTATACTGAGGACAAGCCTAACTTATTCATTTACAGCTTCTTTTATTGCAGAAAAAGGAGTGGACGTGGGATGAAAACAAGATGCTGGTGATGCAGGACCCTATTTACAGGTAAGAGTCCAGCCCAGTGCTCAGGAGGATGCTGAGTCCCAGGATTCTTCGGCTGTCCCCCAGAGCCATCTGGTATGTCAGATGGATATAAATAAACCTCTACTGCTTGTCCTTTCATAGGCCTGCTATTTCTATAGATATAAGTACAAGAACTATTCTGCCTTATCTTTAAGATTGAAAGGAAAGTTTTTCTGGCCATTAATTGCCCTATTTAAGGGAACTATGAAGAATTTCTTCTTGGTTATTAATCTAGATCTCTGAGTTGTAATTGGAGAATTGTCCTAACTGAAATTCCATAATAGTTCATAATGAAGAGTGAGATAACTGAATTAGCCCATTCTCCCATGCTACAATTTCCGTTGTCGTCGTCTCTTCCACCTTTTAGAGCATAGGCACATGCTCAATTTCCAGTGCTATATCTATGCCCAATCTCCAGTGCTATGACCTGAATGTTAGGTTTTTTCAAAATTTGTATGTTGAAATGTTTTTTGGTTTGGAATTGGTGTGTGTATGTGTGTGTTTGTTTTTGTGGGTATAGAGGTTTGAACTCACAACTTCAAGCTTTCTCAGCTTTCTTGGCTGGCATTCTTGAGACATACCACTTTGGCTTTTTTCTAGTTATTTTGAAAAAGGAATGTCATGAGCTTTTCTTCTCATGTTAGACTCAAACTATGATCTTGGGCGTTAGCCACCTGGCCTAGCTGGTGTTAAAATCTTCAGTAGTCAAGCTGATAATGTTAGAAGGTGGAGTTCTCAGGTGATTAGGCTGTGAGGATAGATCTTTGTATTTGAGGTAAGGATCCTTATAAAGGAGTGGGGCCCTCCATAGCTTGCCTTTTTCAAAAGCCATGTGAACACTGCTGGTGGGCACCATTTATAACCCAGAAAGTGGGCTTTCATCAGATACTGAAGCTTCTGGTCCTTTTTTCTTGGACCTCCATGCCTTCAGAAATTTGAGAAATAAGCTGGGCACTGGTGTCTCACGCCTGTAATCCTAGCTACTCAGGAGGCTGAGATCTGAGGATCACAGTTCCAAACCAGCCTGGGCAGGAAACTCCATGAGACTCTTATCTCCAATAAACCACTAGAAAACTGGAAGTGGTGCTGTGTCTCAAGTGGTCGAGATCTCACCTTGAGCTGAAGAGCCCAAGGAAAGTGCCCAAGCCCAGAGTTCAAGCCCCACAACCAACAAAAAAAAAATTTTTGAGAAATAAATTTATATTGTTATGAGCCACTACTTTATGATATTTTTAATCCATGCTGAGGAGCTGATTTCAGTGAGTGAGATTGATATGATTTCTATACATGTTGGATGGCTGCCATCCTAACAACAGCATACGATAAGCTACAGTTTTCTTGGGAAACATGACAGTACCTGGCATCATGGATGTCATTCTTCTGTATTGGATTTTTACAGCCTGAGACCCACCCTACCTCTCCTTGTTTCATTCACTGGATGAATGGCTGATCTTTGGAAATTTAGAGACCTAAGTTAAGGTTTACTTTTAGTTCCCTCTCAAATTATTGCCATGCCTTTGTTGCCAAAGTGGATAAGGATTGGAATTCAGCTGTGAAGTTGGTATTATGGTGGTTCTGCCTTTGAATGGAATTTCCCGTTCATTCAGATAAGCAGCAAGTAGTCTTCTGGGTCATTTGGATTACTGAAGTGATTGGTCCTTAGTTCTTGGGGAGTTTTGGTCCAGTGTGGAAACAGACACTGAATATGTCATTGTAGTACTGACAGGCTGAATTTCTTCCTATGTTCCAGTTGTACTTTCAGTGTTTCTTGAAATTATTTTAATGTGTTTCTGGTATGCACATATGAGTGTATCCTTTTAATATGTCACTCTTGACACTGGACTGCAAGACTCTTTTTTTAAATCCTTTTATTATTCTTTTTTAACACTGGACTGCAAGATTCTTGAAGGGGAGAACTTTCCCTGTTCACCAAGCCCATGCCTAGCCCATTGAAGCATTTAAAAAGTGTGCAATGGCTAAACACTGTGGATTGTGCCTGTTATCCTAGCTACTCAGCAAGTGGAGATGAATCATGGTTTGAAGCCAGCCCAGGTAGGAAAGTCCATGAGACTTATCTTAAATTAACCACCTAAAAATTGGAAGTGGATCTGTGGCTCAAAGTGATACAGTGCAGCCTTGAGCAAAAAAGCTCTTATTTAGTGCCCAAGATAAATATATTGAAACATATCTGAAAATTAACATAAATTATGGTGATTCACAAGGGGGAACAATTACTTTCTACTTGAGTGATGAAAAAACTTTTTAAGAAATATATTTTCTCAGAACTGGGTTTGAAGAATATAAACAAACCTCTCACCTGCATTTTATAGAAAGGAAAGTTTCTGTTGTTTTTTTTTAAAAACACAAAAATAACATTGGCATCGTGTGTGTGTGTGTGTGTGTGTGTGTGTGTGTGTGTGTATCTTCCATATATATATATGTGTGTGTGTATAATGTTTTTTGTAGTTTTTCTAATTGTGAAAATACCATACAGAGGGGTTACAATTATGTGAGCAAGGTAATGAGTACATTTCTTATCAAGCATTGTTGCCTCCTCCTTTGTTTCCCCTTCCCATCTCATCCCATCTCCCCTCCCATGCCTACCCCCACCAGCCACCCCCGTTTCCCCCTCTTGCACCAAAGTTGTAAAGTTCGTTTTTTGACATAATGTCTTGTACATCTTATTGCTGCAATGGGTCCACCTGTATCCCTATTTAAACAATTTGTTTTTTCCTTTCCCCTCCCCAAATTATATCAGCATCAAATACAGTGAAAACAGGAGTTACGCCCTGCCGGCAGAACATACAAAGCAACAGAGAAATCAATTTTATAAATATGTTAGAAACAATAGCAAGAAATAAAAAAAATTTGAGTCCTTATCTTGGGCTTCATTTCGCCTAACATCAACTTAGCTGACCTTTGTTGCTTGTCCCAGACATATACTAGTTATTGCAAATAAGGGAAAACATGGGACCTATGTTTCTTTGGGCTTGGCTTACTTCACTTAATATAACTTTTTCCAAGTCTTTCCATTTTCTAACAAATGGGGGCAATGTCTTTTTTTTTATGGAGGCATAGAATTCCATTGTGTATATATACCACATTTTCTAGATCCGTTCATCTACTGAGGGCCATCTGGGTCAGTTCCATATTTTAGCTATGGTAAATAATGCTGCAACAAACACAGTTGTGCTGGTAACTTTAGTATGATCTTGTTTGTTAACATTTGGGTAAATGCCCAAAAGTGGGATTGCTGGGTCATAGGGGAGCTCTATGTGGAGTCTTTTGAGGAACCTCCATACTGCTTCCCAAAGTGGTTGAACAAGTTTACATTCCCATCAATAATGCAGTAGTTCCCTTCTGTCCACATCCCTTCCAGCATCTGTTGTTATTAGAGTTCTTAATTATAACCATTCTAACTGGGGTGAGGTGGTATCTCAATGTTGTTTTGATTTGCATTTCTTTTATGGCTAGGGAAGTTGAGCATTTCTTCATGTGTCTATTGGCCATCCTTCTTTCCTCTTTAGAGAAGTTTCTCTGTAAGTCTTTAGCCCATTTTTTAAATGGGCAGTTGTTTCTTTGAGGATTTGTTGTTGGGGGATTTAAGTTTTTGAGTTCCAGGTATATTTTAGATATGAGACCCTTGTTTGTTGTATAGCTAGTGAAGATCTTCTTCCAGTCCGTGGGCTTTCTATTCATCTTGCTAGCTATGTCCTTTGCCATGCAGAAGCTCTGCAATTTCATGCAATCCCATTTGTCCAACCTTTCTTTGGTTTGTTGTGTTTCTGGGTCTCTATTAAGAAAATTTCGGCCTGTGCCAAGGAGACCTAGGGTTTCTCCTATTCCATCCTGTAATGTTTTCAGGGTGTCTGCTTTGACTCCAAGGTCTTTGATTCATTTGGAGTTGATTCTGGTGTAGGGTGATATAAAAGGATCTAGCTTTAATTTTCTACAGATGATTAACTAATTTTGCCAGCACCATTTACTGAAGAGGCTTTCTTCCATTCTATTTTTTTTTAGCTCCCTTATTGAAGATTAGGTGGCTATAGGTCTGTGGGTTCATTTCTGGGTTTTCAATTCTATTCCATTGGTCCTCAGGTCTGTTCTTGTGCCAGTACCAAGCTGTTTTGATTACTATGGCTTTGCTGTAGAGTTTGAAATTTGGTATTGATATTCCTCCAGCACTGTTCTTTCTGTTAAGGATCGTTTTTGCTATTGAGGATCTTTTATTGTTCCATATGAATTTTTGGATTGCCTCTTCTACTTCCCTGAAGAATGAGGTTGGAATATTGATAGGTATCACATTGAATTTGTAGATAGCTTTGGGAAGTATTGCCATTTTTACTATGTTGATCCTTCCAGTCCAGGAGCATGGGAGTTTTTGTAACTTTCTAAGTTCTGTTTTGATTTCCTTTTTCAGATTTTTAAAGTTTTCATCATAAAGGTCCTTCTCTTCTTTGGTTAAGTTAATTCCTAGGTATTTTACTTTTTGTCAGGCTATTACAAATGGAGTTTCCTGATTTCAGCCACGCTTTTCTCATTGTTGGCATATAGAAAAGCCATTGATTTTTGAGGGTTAATTTTATGCCCTGCTACTTTGCCAAAGTTTTGAATCAGCTTGAGTAACTTGGGAGTGGAGGCCATGGGATTCTTTAAATACAAGATCATGTCATCTGTAAAGAGGAAGAGTTTTACTTCATCTTTCTCTATTTGGATCCCTTTTATGTTTGCATCTTGTCTTATTGCTGTAGCTAGGCATTCTGATACTAAATTGAAGAGTAGTAGGGAGAGTGGACATCCTTGTCTCATTCCTGAGTTAAGAGGAAATGGCTTTAGTTTTTCACCATTGAGTATAATGCTGGCTGTAGGTTTTTCATATACAGCCTTTATTGTATTGAGGAATGTTCCCTGGATTCCTAGTTTTTCCAGTACCTTCATCATAAAGGGCTGTTTTGTCAAATGCTTTTGCTGTATCTATTGAGATAACCATGTGAGTCTAATCCTTGCTCCTGTTGATGTGATGAATTATATTAATTGATTTACATATATTGAACCAGCTTTGCATTTCTGAAATGAATCCTGTTTAATTATGGTGTATGATTTTTTGGATGAATTGTTGTAGTCAATTGGCCAAAACTTCGTTGAGAAGTTTTGCCTCAATGTTCAACAGTGAAATGGGTCTATAGTTCTCTTTCTTTGATGAGTCCCTGCCTTGTTTTGGGATCAGGGTTATGATGGCTGTGCAGAAAGTGTTCGGTAGTGAACTTTCTCTTTCAATTTCATTGAAGAGTAGTATTTGTGTGAGCTCTGCTTTGAAGGCCTTGTTAGAATTCTACTGTAAATCCATCTGTTCCTGGGCTTTTCTTAGATGGGAGGTCTCTTAATGCTGTTTCTATTTCAACGCTTGATATGGGCCTGTTAAGTTGGTTTAACTCATCTTTGTTTAGTTTCGGCATGTCGATATTTGCTAGGAAAAGATTCATTTCTGCCAGGTTCTCAAACTTATTAAAAAAAAGGTTTTAGAACAATTCCCTTATAATGTTCTGAATCTTGGTTGTTTCTGTGGTGATGTTTCCATTCTCATCTCTGGTTTGTTTATTTGGGTATGTTCTCTTCTTTTTCTGATAAGATTTGCTAAGGGTCTGCCAATTTCATTAATTTTTTTGAAGAACCAAGTCTTTGTTTTATTGATTCTTTCTATGTTTTTTTGGAATCTAATTTGTTTAATTCTGATTTAATTTTAGTTATTTCTTTCTGTCTACTGGATTGGGGTTTATCTTGCTGCTCTTTTTCAAGGAGGCTCAGATGTCTCATTAAATTGTTGGTTTCAGATCTCTCCAATTTGTTGATGTAGGAATTCAGAGCTATAAACTTGCCTCTGAGTATTGCCTTTGCTGTGTCCCAGAGAAGCTGTTAATTTGTGTGTTCATTTTTGTTGAATATCATGAACATTTGAATTTCCTTTCCAATCTCTTCCATGACCCACTGGTGGTTCAACAGTGTGTTGTTCAGCCTCCATGTATTACAGGACTTTCTTTGGTGGCTTTTGATGTTAAGTACTAATTTTATTCCCTTGTGGTCTTAGAGAATGCAAGGTATTACTTCAATGTTTCTGAAGTTGGACAAGTTTGCTTTGTGACTTAAAATGTGGTCTGTTTTGGAAAATATTCGGTGTGCTGCTGAGAAGAACGTGCTGCTGGGTGAAATATTTGGTAGATGTCTGTTAAATCTAGTTGATCTATGCAGTTGTTTTAGATCTGCGATTTCTCTGTGGAGTTGTTGCCGAGTTGATCTATCATGTGGGGATAGTGTTGTGTTAAAGTCCCCAACAATTAATGTCTTTGGATCTATGTAGATTTGAGGGAAAGTAGTGTTTCTTGGATAAATTTGGGTTTCTCCATTGTTTGGTAAATAGATATTTAGAATTGTAATATCCTCCTGGAGGAGAGATCCCTTAATTAGTATGTAGTGACCTTCTTTATCTCTTGTCACTAGTTTTAATTTGAAGTCTGTTTTTTCTGATATTAGGATTGCAACTCCTGCCTGTTTATGGGGGCCGTTTGCTTGATAGATTTTATTCCAGCCTTTCACTTTCAGAATATGCTTGTTTTTAGGGGCAAGGTGTGACTCCTGAAGGCAGCAGATAGAAGGATCTTGCTTTTTAATCCAACTAGACAGTCTATATCGCTTAATTGGACAGTTAAGTGCTGAGAGAGTGTTTGGTAGTTCTTGTCATGTTATCCACCTTCTTGCGACAACTGGGTTCTCAGTTTGGATGCGGTTTCTTGGCCTTTATTGTAGTCTTATATATGATATTTATGTATCAGTGTGATATATATACATATATAATATGTGATTTACATTATATATTTATGAATATATTTCTCTTTGTGGTGTACTGCTCATGAGTTTGAATTTTGCCTTTTTCTGGTTGTAAGAAAATGGTTTTCCTAAAGCTTTCATATGTCCCATATAAGCTGCTGATTTGTAAACAGTAACTTTACTGAGGCATAACTGTATACAAAAATTGAACATCTTTAAAGTGAATAATTTTGACACATGTACAGTTGTGGAATCATCACCTCAGTCAAAATGGTGAATGTGTGTGCTTGTACCTTTACATAATCCTCTGACTTTACCCTTCTGGACTCTCCAGCTGAACCCCTAATTTTATTACATTTTGAGTTCTTTATACATTCTCAACATAAGTCCTTTCTCAGATTTATGGTTTATAAGTCTTTTAATCCTCAAATGTAACTTTTTAAAGTAGAATCTTTTAAAGAGCAAAATTAAAAAAAAAGAGAGACACGGTCTTTATAATTAGTTTGGACTATCCTTGAACTCATCCTCCTCCTACCTCAGCTTTTGAGAACTGAGATTATAAACATCTGTCATCATGCCCAAATTATTAAATGTTGATGAAGTGTGCTATTTCAGTTTTTTAATTGCCTGGATTGTGCTTTTATATTATACCTACACAACTGGCGCCTAACTCAAGGCCCTGGATTTTCTGTTTTCAGTGAAGTGTGTGATGGTTTTATGTTTAAGCGTGTAAGCCAAGCTGATTCAGAATTTTGTGTCTCCATATTGTGCTGAGATTGAATCTAGGGTCTTGTACCTAGATATTCTACCATTGTGCTACATCCCCAATGATTCAACATTTTTTTTAACATGATGTGAAGAATGGATAAAAATAATGTTCCTCTTCTGCCTACATATACCCTTCTCCTTCTACCAATAGATATCCAGGTTGTTGTATCCTCTTACTGGAAAACTATTATTTACCCACTGATGTGTCTTTGCATCTTTGTTAAAAATCAGGCAATGTGTATGGCTAATTTCTGGATCCTTTATTCTACTCATCTATTTATTTTGAAACTAGGGTGTAATAATCCTCCAACATTTTCTCCTTTATCAAGGTTTCTTTCAGTTACTATTAGTATGGTATATCTGTTTCCATCTATTTAGTTTTAGGTAAATATATTTAGATAAATATATTAAGGTGAGGTACACCAATTTTTTTTAAATTCTTTAAATATTTCTTTGGTCTCAAAACTCACACAGTTGTTTCTATAGGTATCATTTTAGTCTATCAAAAGCTAGCAACCTGCACTTATGAACAAACAACTGAACTTAGTGCACTTTTAGATATTTTTTCCTGTGAAATTGTGGTATTTTTGTCTGTGTATCTCTGTGTGTGGGCAGATAAAAGAGTTTTTCTTCTAAATTGTATATGTTCCATTTTACCATCAGTGAGAACAGCTGTCATGGTTATAAAATGGTAACACATATAAGCTTTCCATGGATACCATTATTTTTCTGTCCTTATGAAACTATGCTGGATTAAATCAGTTGCTCTGGTAAAGAACACATAATTGCTAATGGCATTAATAGAACACTGGATTTCTTAAATGTTCACTTTAAGAGAGCTCTTCTAGTATAAACGCATTCTTCCTAGTCAAGGAAAATGCTGTTATCCACATCAGTAAAGACGATTTTGTTTTCTTATGAAGTCAACTTCTACAGTTAAATATTTTGCACTCATGCAGAGTAACAGAATTTGCATTTTTATTTATGAAATATAACAAAAGTTTTACCATGTTAAGTGTATAAAACCAGGGCATTATTTACATATACAGAGTTGTACACCATCATCACTATCAATTTCTTTGATGTTTTCACCACTCTGAAGGAAACTCAGAAACCATTATATAGTAACTCTCTAGTAGTCCCTTCCTCCTGTCCTTGGTGACCCCTAAAATCATAGCACTGGGAGGGGGGAGGCTGGGAAGGGATGTGAAGGGTAAACCAAAGGAGGAGGCTGCAATGCTTGGTAAGAAATGTACGCATTATCCTGCCCATGTAATTGTAACCCCTCTGTACAGTATGTTCACAAATAAAAAATAAATAAATTAATCTAAAAAAAATAAAATCATAGCACTATATTGAACATTTTGAGAGTTTTTCTCCTCTGTTACAGGATACCTCTGTTTCTATGAAATTGTTTGTTATTAATGCTCCTCAATAAGTTGAAGCAAATTTCTTTTTCTTTTTTCTTTTTCTTTTTTTTTGCCAGTTGTGGGGATTGAACTCTAGGCCTGGGCACTGTCCCTCACCTGTTCAGGCCAAGGCTAGCACTCTACCACTTGATCCACAGCACTACTTTTGGCTTTTTCTGCTTATGTGGTTCTAAGGAATTGAATCCAGGGGCTCATGCATGCAAGGCAAGCACTCTACCACTGAGCCACCTGCCTAGTCCCAAGCAAATTTCTTTATACAGTTGTGCCCCATTCATCCCTAGCTCTTCTCTCTGAGAACACAAACATAGAGGTCATATTTTTCTTTCCTTCAGTTATCCAAGGATCCCAAAGCCATTCTTTAGCATATTTTTCTAAACTTCTTAATTTCAGAACATAGTATTTCCTTTTAAAATGTTATAATTTGGCAGAATATCTCAGATACTATATTCTCATTGTAAGATATAGAAACACAAATTTCTTCTTTTTTTTTTGGTCAGTCATGGGGCTTGAACTCTGGGCTTGGGCGCTGTCCCTGCACTTTTAAGCTCAAGGTGAGTGCTCTACCGCTTGAGCCACAGTGCCACTTCTGGTTTTCTAGTGGTTTATTGGAGATAAGAAGCTCATAGACTTTCCTGCCTAGGCTGGCTTTGAATCACGATCCTTAGATCTCAGCCTCCTGAGTAGTTAGGATTATAGGCATGAGACACCAGTGCCCAGCTCACAAATTTATTTCTAATGTAGAATGTTACACTCTTGTTGTTAGTCATGGAGCTTGAACTCAGGGCTTAGACACTGTCCCTGATTTGTTAGATCTTTTCAGAATTCAGTTTCTGAATTCTTATGAATCCAGGTTCAATCAGAGAAGCAAGACAGAGATGATGTGTACAATGTGATGAGGAATTTGTTGGAGGAATTAGATGTGCACAACTGTAATGGGAGCTGGGAAGTAAAGGATCCAAAAAGATCCAAAATCTTTAACCAACCAACTGTGGTAGGAGTTAGGAATCAAAGTTTGCACAAAGCCAGGCATGCATATTCATCAGAGTTCAGAGAGTTTAGAACCAAAAAGGGGACAAGTTACAGATTCTCTGAGAACCTGCTGGCTCTTAATGTCTTCCACCTTTGAGTTTTCAGTAAAGTGTCCAATGTTGGACCTGGGTTCACTGTTGTTCAGCAATGCTGACAGTTATGAAGGATAGTTGGATACACAGAAAAGAGAAGTCTAACTTTAGGAGAAATAATTTACTGAAACCTTAACATCTATCCCTTCTTGCCTCTGAACATCAATGACTTCCAGAGGAAAATAGCTGCCATTTCAGTCCTGTTTCTCAAATTTCCTACCAAGTTCTCTTATGGGCAACCCTAAATAGGAGCTTTACAAGGAAGAGTATAGTAGAAGACATCATTCTAGCTTTGTTGAATTGACCCCATGTTACACCACCATATCCTAGTAAAAGGTTAATTAGCTATCTTAGTTTTCTAGTAAGTGCATCTTCAATAAGAATACATTCATACAAGTCACTGATAAGGCTGAGAACAGAACTGAAACAGGCCTAGATAATACTTTATTTTACTACCCCTTTACTAATTTTGGCTTTTACTTCATTAACATGTTGATTTTGCCCTTTCTGGGTTCAAGGACATGCTTCCTGAGGATAAGGGAAGTTAAATAGTATTAGAGTAGTACTTGTACAAGTATGGAAGTCATTGTGCTTTTGAATTTCCTTTCCTTTGTGTCTCTGACTCTACCCCTTAGGCTCTGATAGAATTATCATATTTGAATAAATCTTCTGTGACATTTATATTTCTTGATATTAAGGATTAGACTGACAAATAACAGTTCTTTTTTAAAATGTAAAACTAGGAGAAGTAAATTAATCTGATTAATCTCCAGAATCCAGATAGGAAATCATTTGCAATTCTTAGTTTAAATGATCAAACCAATTAAGAATTGTCCTCAAAGGGGTCCCAGCCAGCCCCCAGAAATGGCCTCAATAAATACCCAAGCAGCTGGGGGAGATGATTAGAAAGTAATAGAAGTATGTCCCAACTTTAACCTTCCATATCAATTACTCATAGCTAACTGGAAAAAGGGAGAAATGCATAGAGAAGTATTAGGCACTGTTGTCATTGTGCTAGGAACTGGAAGAAATAGTAGTGTGCCATTTTGGGTCCAGTCAGGAGTCAGAAAAAATGTCTTCAAAAGAATTATAAGTTATGATAAAAAGAGTACTTGTGAGATATAAAGAGAAAGAGAAAGTACACAGATAAGGCAAACTTGAAAGGGACTTCTCCCTATTATGCTCTTCTGACATTGTCATGTGATTGCAGCCTTTAGATGGAAGACAGTTCACTAGGTTGCTTAGAGCAGGGCTGGTCCCAAGTTACTGGAAGCCAGAAAGCAATTCCCCAGGGGCTGGGTTCAGGTGGTCTGTGGTTAGAGTCGGGGGTGGGGAGAGTCAGGGTATGGCATGAATGTGCAGTGTCTGCATTAGGAGAGCCACAAGAAACAAACTGGGTGGGAGTGGGTACAGACTAGCACAGAGAGTTGGGATAACCCTGTGGGTGGGAGGTGGACAACATCAGAGTCACATTTTGGGAGGGCATCAGGGAGGTGGTGACTAGGCTAGATTTGTGCTGCAGAGTACCAGTGTGTTCTGGGCATGTCGCCTTGACAGAATACCATTAGATGTCCTTTAAGCTGGGATGCTGATACCTGTGTGCTAGCTGGACCAAGAGAAGCCCTTTCTTCTTGTGGTGTCTCTCAATTCTATAGAATGTGTTTCCTGCACAGCAGTCATCCTTAAAGGAATTTTGTCTGTTATTACAGAGCAAATTTGAGCTGAGTAACAAGTTGATAGTTGGTACAATGGTTACTGGAACACAATCCTGCCCTCAAACAAGATAGATGGAACTTGACATAGGCAAAGTAAATTAGAGGATATTGATTCTTAAATTTTAGACTCATAGTGATTGAAAGTACAAAATGCTAAGAAATTTGGCTCAAAGTTCTAAAGGTTCTAAGTATATACATATATACTATACATACATATTCTTGCAAAGAAACAACAGAAGAGGGGGGACCAAGATGGCGACAGGCAGTAGGGAAATGCCACAGCTCTCCACAACCAAAAAGAGCGTTCAAGTTCCAACACTTAATCTCTCCAAGAGACTGACAACAACAAAAAGACGAACACCCAGAGAAAAACAGGAGCTGGAAAAAAACAAAAAAGAGAGAAAAAGAATTTCAGAGAGAAGGGGGACCAAGATGGGGACGGGGCAGTAGGGAAACGCCACAGCTCTCTCCAACCAAAAAGAGAGTTCGAGTTCCAACGCTTAATCTCCCCAAGAGACCGACAACAACAAAAAGACGA
>NW_012267602.1:156562-196824 GCF_000151885.1 Dipodomys ordii | reverse complement strand
AGGGGGAAAACAATGGAGGGGCTAACAATGTTCAAGAGGAAGTGTACTCATTACCTCACTCATGTAACTGTAACCCTCTGTATAGTATCTTTACAATAAAAAAAAATTTTTTTAAAAAAGAAGAATTTCAGAACAGAGAAGTGCAAAGACCCCTCCCCCAACCATTACTGGCTGTGTGGCAGCGCACCAAGCCACGGTCAGCCCAGCCTGGCGGGGACCGTCTGAGTCCCAGAGACACAGGGGGTGGTCTGCAGATCACCCGTGCAGAAGCCACCTGAGGTACCAGCGTTGACCCGCTGATCACGATGAACAGAGAAACCTCTGAGCCAGGAGCTTGCACAAAAATGCCACCCCATCCCTCACTCTCCATCTGGGCAGAGAGGCTCCATCCCTCCAAAGTCACTCGGCCCCATTGTGGGAACCCCAGAGCTACATGGGATGCCCACAGAACACCAGAGCAGAAGACCTGAAAGGTACTGGTGCTGATCCGGTGAGCACAAACAGAGACAAACCCTAGCTGTCAGAACCTGCACGGAGGTCCCTCCTGCACCCCTCAGGCAGAGGCCAGAGGCCCACCCCTTGGCACGGACCGAACAGCATCAACTGAGGCAGGGACAGAGGAGAAACCCCAGTGCTCAGAACCTGCAGGGAGGCCCCTTCCCCACCCTTCAGCCAGAGGCCCGAGGCCCATCCTGCAGTGTGACCCAAACAGCATCAACTGAGGCAGAGACAGAGGAGAAACACACAGAGCCACCACTGCCCAGCTCAGCCCACAACCACCTCAACTGAACTCTGATTGCAACGGCAACCAACAACCTGTATCACACAGAAACAACAACTAGCTCCAGGGTGAGTACCCTGCAGGGGACAGTGTATCCCTCAAGGGAGACCAGAGCTGGTGGGAATCCCCAGACCCTGACCCAGATTCCCTACCCCAACACCTGGACCACAGGACCCACTAAAACTGGGAACTATTCAAGAGCCCCACCAGTCCATGGACCACACCCAGCTGGCCAGGCTAGAGCAAGAGTGCCCCTGGAAGGGAGCTTAAATGCCCAAGCCAGGAACAGCCCCCCTGGGTCAAAATACCCAACAGTGGAAGAAATTTGAACTATGTACTCCAGGCTGCATAACCAAGGCGGGATACACAGCAGCACAGGTCCAACTGGTGTGCCCTAGGCCGGGGGCCGGGACCAGGCCTGGGGATCCTGTGCCTGAGCAACACAACCAACTTCTCCCAACTGAAGTCAGAAGCTGAGCATATGACTTAGCGGGGGGGGGGGACAGGGAACTGCACCCCCTGGGAATCATGCCTGTTATAGCAAAAGACTCGGGAGTTCAGGACAAGAGAAGCCCAAACCCCACCAGAACCCGACCCATATAGTCTAGGCTGGGAATTGACAACACAGGCCACCAGCACCTGATAATAGTCAAGAGCTCAGGATGGTAAGGTGGCTCAGCAACAGAGTGCTTGTCTTGGGTGCATGAGGCCCTGGATCTGATTCCTCAGCACCACATAAACAGGGCAAGAAGTGGTGCTGTGGCTCAAGTGGTAGGGTGCTGGCCTTGAGCTGAAGAGCTGAGGGACAACACCCAAGCCCAGAGTTCAAGCCCACAACTGGCCAAAAAAAAAAAAAATCAGGAGCCCATAGCAGACTCCAGCATCTGGGAAAGTGCATCCAGCACATCCAATCTCACCAAGAGCACCTGTAGGAGCAAACAGGAGCAGTCTAGGCTGCTCAACCCTTCTAAAGGCAGAAACTGCCAGTGATCTACAGCAGAGAACTGAGAACCCTATGTGGGTCAGACCAGCAGCTGGAGGTCCATCCCCAACAGAACCGAGATCAGGTACAGACTCTCTCCACCAGCACAGAAACAACCACCAAGCAAAGACAGACACCTATTGACCAAAACAAAATTTCAGATTAGTCTCCAATAATCCCTGAATCCCCATGTGAAAATCACAGAGAAAAATTACAAGTTTTATCAACACCCAGGATAGCAAGCTATCCCCAAAAGCCAGCAGCCATCCAAGGGAGAACCCCAGTGGGAGCAAAGCAGGAATGGAAGACAAAAGCTACATCCAAGAGATGCTGGAGGCAATGACTCAAGAAATAAAGCGAGAAATTGACCAGAAATTGAAAGAACAAAGGGTCATAATATTGAAAGAGATGCAGGATATGAAACAGGAGATGCATGCAAAAATAGAGGCAGCACACACCTCACAAATAGGTGAGATTAGTGCAAAAACATAGGCAGTACACACCTCAATAAGAGGTGAGATTAGTATTTTGAGAACCAACCTCAGATCCATAAATGAGTCCATTTCCTCCATGCAAACCACAATGGAAGCCATAGTTAACAGAGTGAATGAAATGGAATGTAGAGTGTCAGATACAGAAGACAGAATACACCAACCGGACCAGAAAATGACAGATATGGAAAAATCACTTATATTATGCCAAAGGGAGCAAACGGATAGTGCCAAGAAATTTAACCTTTGTATAATTGGAGTGGACGAAGGTGAGGAATATCAAAGCAAGGGAATGCAACATTTATTCAACAAGATAATCAGTGCCCACATCAAGAAAACAGAGAGAGACCAAGTAAATAACCTCATGTTGCAATTAAAACAGCTAGAAAACATGAAAATATGGAACTTAAAGTTACTAGACAAACCCAGATAACCAAATGAGAGTGGAGATTAATGAAATAAGAGAATCGCAGAATCATAGCAAAAATTAACCAAACAAAAAGCGGTTTCTTTGAAAAAATAAATAAAATTGATGGACCATTGGCAAGATTAATTAAAAAAAGAAGAGAGGAAACCCATATTAACAAGATTAGGGATGCCACGGGAAAAATCACAACACGTACCCAAGATATCCAAACAATTTTAACGGACTACTTTCAAAAGTAAGACTCTCTTAGAAAACCTGGCAGAAATGGATGCATTTTTAGAGAAATACAAGTTGCCCAAACTGAGCAAAGAAGAAGTGAATCAATTAAATAAGCCAGTATCCTACAACAAGATACAGGAAGCAATCAGAAGTCTTCCAAAAAAGAAAAGCCCAGGACCAGATGGATTCACACCAGAATTCTATAAGACCTTTAAAGAAGAACTAATACCCATACTCCTCAAACTCTTCAGAGAAACAGAGAAGGAGGGAGCTATCCCAAACTCATTCTACAATGACAATATCATACTCATCCCCAAACCAGGCAAAGACCCAACCAAAAAAGGAGAATTACAGGCCAATTTCCTTGATGAACACAGATGCAAAGATCCTTAACAAGATTCTAGCTAACAGAATCCAGAAACACATAAAAAAAATCATACACTACGACCAGGTAGGCTTCATCCAAGAGATGCAGGGATGGTTTAACATACATGTCAATAAATGTAATCCAACACATCAACAGGGCCAAGGTCAAGAATCACATGATTATCGCCACAGATGCAGAAAAGGCCTTTGATAAAATTCAACATTCATTCATGCTAAAAGCTCTGGAGAAAATAGGAATAGACGGAACATTTCTTAATACAATAAAAGCCCTTTATGGCAGACCAATAGCCAATATTATACTTAGTGAGGAAAAGCTACAACCAATTCTCCTAAAATCAGGAACAAGGCAAGGATGTTCACTGTCTCTACTCCTCTTCAATATAGTTCTGGAACCCTTAGCCAGAGCAATAAGGCAAGAAAAAGACCTTAAAGAGATCCACATAGGGAAAGAAGCAGTTAAACTATCCCTTTTTACAGATGACATGATACTATACCTTCATGATCCCCAAAACTCCATCCCCAAGCTCTTAGAAATCATAAATCACTTTGGCAAAGTAGCAGGATACAAAATAAACCCACAAAAATCAGTCGCCTTCCTGTACACTGACAATGTACAAGCAGAGAGGGAAATAAAGGAAGCAACCTCATTCACAATAACCTCCCAAAAAATAAAATATTTAGGAATTAACCTAACCAAAGATGTAAAAGAACTATTTAATAATAACTATAAAAAGTTAAAGAAATTACAGAAGACACTAGGAAATGGAAAGACCTCCCATGCTCTTGGATAGGCTGACTTAATATAGTGAAAATGGCCATACTGCCAAAATTAATATACAAATTAAATGCAATTCCTATTAAAATCCCAATGACGTACGTCTCTGAAATACAGAAAATAGTCCAAAAATTCATATGGAACAACAAAAGACCTAGAATAGCCAAAACAATTCTTGGGAATAAAGACAACATGGGAGGGATATCTATGTCGAACTTCAAACTCTATTATAGAGTCAAATAACAAAGACAGCGTGATACTGGCACAAAAACAGACCTGAAGACCAATGGAATAGAATAGAAGATCCAAAAATAAATCCACATGCCCACAGTCATCTGGTATTTGACAAAGGAGCCAAAGACATACCGTGGAAGAAACATAGCCTCTTCAACTGCTGGTGCTGGGAAAACTGGGTGGCCACATGCAGAGGACTAACAGTGGACCCCAGCCTATCACCATGCACCCACATCAACTCAAAATGGATTAAAGACCTTAACATTTAACCTGAATCTCTGAAACTACTGCAGGACAGAGTAGGAGAGACACTTGAACTAATAGGCACAGGAAGGAACTTCCTGAACAGAGTCCCAGGGTCACAACAAATTGGAGAGAGACTCGACAAATGGGACTACCTTAAAATAAAAAGCTTCTGCACAGCTAAAGCTATAGCAACCAAGCTAGAAAGACAACCAACTAATTGGGAAAAAAATATTTACCAGCAATATGTCAGACAAGGGGTTAATATCCAGTATATACAAGGAACTCAAGAAACTATGCCCTCCCAAACCTAATAAACCAATCACTAAATGGGCAAGGGAATTAAAGAGAGACTTCTCAGATGAAGAAATAAAAATGGCAAACATGCAAGGAAAAGTTCACCATTCCTGGTTGTGAAGGAAATGCAAATAAAGATAACCCTGAGATACCACCTTACTCCAGTCAGAATGTCCCATATCCTCAATTCAGCCAACAACAAATGCTGGAGGGGATGCAGAGAAAGAGGAACCCTATTACACTGCTGGTGGGAATGTACACTTTTACAACCACTTTGGAAAGCAGTCTGGAGGGTCCTCAGAAAGCTAAATATCGACCTCCCTTATGACCCAGTCATACCACTTCTAGGCATCTATCCTGAACAACAGGAACCAGTATACAAGGACACTTGCACCTCCCGTTTTATTGCAGCACTGTTCACAATGGCCAGGACTATGGAAACAACCCAGATGTCCCACCACAGATGAATAGATCCAAAAATTGTGGTATCTATACACAATGTAATATTATGCAGCCATTAGAAAAGACAAAATAATGGCATTTGCGGGAAATGGATGGAGCTAGAAGAAATCATGTTGAGTGAGGTAAGCCAAGAGCAAAGAGACAAATGGTACATGGTCTCCCTGATAAGTGGATGTTAAATCCAAAATGTTAGGTGATACATCAAAATTAGCAGGATATAAGAAACAAAGGACTTCCACTCATCTGGTCGAATCACTACTAAATAACCCCATGCTGCTGATCACATGTATGGTATATATGTGTACACTGGAGGGGAACCAGGAAGATGACACAGAATTAGAGGGAATCAGGAAAAACATATAACAGCGGGACCCATCAGCTGCAGTGGACATTGACCAAAATGATCTAAGCAACTAAATGGCAGCAATGGGAAGGAGAGAATAAGTGGGAAAGAGGGAACAGCTGATGCTATGCAAAAGAAAAAATGTACATATCACCGAATGTGGAAGAAATAACTGTATTGCAAAGCTCATAGGACTCATAAATGTTATAGACACTGATAGACAATTTGCTCCAGGAATGTTAGAATGTGTTTGTGACTTTAACTGAGCATCACTATCCCACAATACTGAGGGATCACAATAAAATTTTGAATAATAATCACAATTAAAAAATTTGAAAATAAAAGAAGCATCAGAATAGAAGACAAAACAATAAGCTTTTAGAATATGGTAAGGTAAGCTTAGAAAGATTCCTTAAATGCCTTTTATTATAAGAGTCTGGTAGAAGTCTTAGGCATTTATAGAGAAAGACTTGGAAATAGAAGGTACCTGTCCTTACAGGAGGGTTCATAGATAAAATCAAGAAGAGTAAAGACTGAAGAAAAGAAGACATTGGGGTTTCTGAGAGGGGCCTGTGGTGACTTTCATGGAAGCAATTTCAGTGAGGGTTGAGGGCAGTCTTTCAGTCACCTGGCAGAGGAAAAAATGGAGAATAATGATGGTATGAATTGTAGCTTAACAGAGAGGTCAGACTATTTTAAGAGGAGAAACTAATACCCTCAAACAAGGAGGAAAAAGGGGTCCTGTGGGGATAAAGACTGATGTATAAAGTATATATAACTTAAGCAGTATTAGTTTTTGGACATGTGCTTATTTACAATCCTGAACTGAGATATATAGATAAAATCTCATAATCATGCAGTAGTTGATACTGTGAGCAATAGTCAATCTATTTTAGGAAAAATGCTTTCAGGAGGAAACTCACTGTATGGAACAACATAGAAAACACTGAGAATGAAAAGACAAATAAGGCATGGCCCAAGTCCTCAAGTTTCTCAGTGTCTTCTGTTTTCTGATAGTTCTCAGACAAATGTTCTGGACATATGATTCAGGAATAAGTGTGTGTGTGTGTGTGTGTGTGTGTGTGTGTGTGTGTGTGTGTTACTGGGTTTCAAATTCAGAGCCTTGTACCTTGCACTTGTCAGGCAAGCACCCTAACGTGACTGATGCATCTAGCACCACACATACAAAATTTTAATGATCAAATAATGTATACTTACTGTGAAAAGTGGATTTGTCAAGGAAAATGTTGATGTTCTTCCTTCAACATATATTCTATTGCTACTCTCTATACAAATATATGGACAGTCATGGTTGCTTTCATAGTCCAATATTATTTTCCATAGAGTTCTATAGTTAGCTTCTTCTGCCAGTCATTCATCAAGAACTTCCTTCCACATCTGTACTTATAGTTTTCTCATTGTAGCTTTAACTCTGAGAGTTCCAAAGTGAACATGGTATTAGCTTGGAATGCAGTGCACCCAAAGTGGACAGACACCAGGGTCTGTAGGTCAGACACTGGTGAGATTGCCTGGTAATCTCAGTGTAATGAACAGAGTATCTGGATCTTGCCCAAATGAGAAACAGTGGTAGGAATGCATAGAAAGAGCCTATGAACAATAGACTGGAACTAATGAAGTAGGCAAAAAGAGAGTAAATGAAAAAGAAGAATTCCCAGTGACCTTAGCTTGGACTTGCGGAACTTTCACTTCTGTCCCTTCTGGGGGCTTTGTGTCTGTGGTGGCATCCCACTTGATTTTCTTTTTTTTAATTTAAATTTATTTTATTTGTGAACATACTGTACAGAGGGGTTACATTACATGGGCAGGATAATGCGTACATTTCTTACCAAGCATTGCAGCCTCCTCCTTTGGTTTACCCTTCACATCCCTTCCCAGCCTCCCCCCTCCACCCCAATCCCAATTCTTCTCCTCCCCCCCTCCCCCCCCGCACTGACGTTGTAAAGCTCGTTTTGGACATGACAACTTGTACTTCTCATTGTTACAACAGGTCCACCTGTATCCTTAAACAACTGGTTTTCCCCATCTCCTCCACAAGTTATACTGACATCAAATTTAGTGAAAGCAGGGTTATACTGTGGGGGAGGGACATACAAAGCAACAAAGAAATAATCTTATAAATGTGTTAGAAACACATGAATGAAAGTAAAAAACATAAAAATACATATCTAAGGGTTCATTTTCCTGACATCACATTATCTGACCTTTTCCGCTTGACTCATACATATATTAGATATTGCAAATAAGGGAAACCATGGGACCTATGTTTCTTTGGGGCCCACTTGATTTTCAATTCAGTCTTAGTGAAAAGATGGAAACTTGTGTTACACAACTCTTCACATAAGCTTCACATGAAGGGAAGGAAAATTCCTGTGTTGTCCCTGGTTGATCCTTGGTACCTGCTTGAAGGGTCCTTAGTACATAAATAATACACAACAAAATTAGAGCAGCCTCTATGTGCTTCTTTGCTGCATTAAAAATGTCCACTTCAAAAAGCTGATGAGCTGTGTATCCTCCAAGTTGCCTGAAGCACAGACCAAGAGAAGCATGAAGCCCACTAGAGAGTGGACAGACAGGGTAGGAGAGATCCACAGCTAGCTGTCAGAGCAATGAGAATTTCACCTCTGGATAGATAGTCTCTCTGGGCCTGGCCTTAGAGGCAGTCTTTTATATTAATGATGCTGAAAAATCCAATTAGTCCAACTTTAGACAACTTTACATAATTAAACACTGTCTACCAGGGAGAGAATTACCCAGTGCAGGAAGTAGCAGGGGAACCAGGAAACCATATTGGTTCCAGTTCTACTACAAAATGACTGGCTGTTTCAAAACTTATTATATATAATATAACTCAGGGAGGTGGCCTGGATGTCTTTCAGGTTGTCTTGACATTTCCTAGGATAATGGATACCTTTGAGAATCTAGTGAAAAACTAGAAGAAAAGATAAATTTTGGTTTTGTTTTTGTTTTTTAGTTCTTTTAAAACTGGGTCTTGCCATGTGGTCCAGGCTGGCCTAGAACTTACTATGTAGTCTGTCCTGACCTGGAGTTTGTTCTCTTCTTGCCTTTTCCTCCTGAGTACTTGGATTATAGGCATGTGCCACTCACTACACCTGTTGAAAAATATCACTCCAGTGCATACTTGCAAAAATTTTAAATTTAGGAGAATTCATGGATTCCCTAGTGCTGTGGGTCCATAAGTTCCAAGGTAAGCATTATAAACCATCTTTAAATATTTCTATCTAACCCCAGGATTGTTATCATCAGCTGTCCTCAAGTTTCCAGTAGAAGAGAGGAAAACCCCACACCAAATAATGACAAAGAAATGTAATTTTTAAAAATAATTTAAGGTTTGAATGATTAACAGATTTACTCAGCTGCCAAGGAGACATTTGAATCTTGTAAGGGGAATGTTATTATCCCCAATACATCAATCATGTGTTTATGAGTTTCAAATCATTTAAAGAGATGGCATGTTAGTGGTAGGAGCTTCTATAGCGTCCTTGTGTCCTTTGAGTCACATGAATTATGAAGAAGTGGCATGGCATCTAAGTTTCACATTGATGGACAGCCAAGGTATGCCTTAGTCTTATAGCCAAAGGCAAATAAAAATTGCTCTTGATATGAGACTGTGATCCCTATCTGACAAACCTTTACTATTAATAGATAATCTCTAGGGTTGTCATAGGACAATATCTTAGCTTATCCTGAAATGGCTACTTAGGCACTTGGCACTAACCACCAGTCTAGACACTGTGTTGCATTACTTTCTCTTCCAGCCTGGTTAGAAGCCTTCTGTGGGCTCTTCCTGTATCTTGGCACAGTAGCTAGACTGTGAACCTGGGTTCCTTCCTGGTTGCTAGAGAAAGGAAGATGACTTTGATAAGCAGGGGGTTATGGGTAGAATTCAGTAGGGATGGGATGGGATAGAAAAAAGGGCTGGCCTGTCTGAAGTTTCCATTCCCTTTATTAGGGGACAGTAAGAGGCATGCTCTTAAGGATTTGCGTATTTTCTAAGTTGCTAACAGTAGTCAAGATCAAACTATGATTAATTAAGGATTCTCTGTGTTTGACTTATAAGCTTTGAAGATTTACTTTAAATACCACATCCACCAGGAATTCCTGATTCTATCATTACCTTCAGAGGTAGGGATCTAGATTCTATTTATCTTATATATTCTAAAGCTGTGTAGCCCTTAAGATCATGCTTTTGTTGTTAGTTATTTTCTGCCTTATGCCTTTCAGTAAGAGCAACATCTTACTCATTTTGGGGGCTCTTTGACCACTGTTGCACACAATAGCACATTACATATCTGTTCATCACACAAATAACAGTTGGGAAAACTGAGAACAAGAAGTGACGAGACCTTGTTCAACTTTATTCAGAGAGAACCCATCATCTCTTGATGGCTTGGGTTTAGCTAAGCAGGCTTCCTGTAGCCAGCGGAGGGTGCCCATGTTGTCCTAGGTCATGGCTGTGCAAGTGCATGTTAATGCTTTGCCTATGAGCCTGAAAGATGAATAAGAATTTGGCAGACAGAAGTGTTAAGACAAACACAGAGAATCCTTAATTAGTGATAGATGTGTATCGTGTTTGTTTTCTTTTCTTTTCTTTTTTTTCCCTCAGTTGTGAGGCTTGAACTCTGGGCCTGAGTGCTGTCCCTTCAGCTCTTCAGCTCAAGGCGAGTACTCTACTACTCGAGCCACGGCACCACTTCTTGTTTTCTGGTGGTTTATTGGAGATATGAGTTTCATGGACTTTCCTGTCCTGGCTGGCTTTGAGCCGCAATCCTCAGATCTCACCCTTCTGAGTAGCTAGGATTACAGGCATGAGCCATTGGTGCCCAGCTCATGTTGGTTTTCAAGATAAGCTCAGCTCTTGTTCAATTTGTTGGGTTTTTCACTAATAATTCACTTTTAGAGTGTGGATGGGAGTAATGAAATCTCAAAACAGTGACTGTGTTCATCTTGTCTCACATTAATAGACAACTAATCATGAGAATGGTCCTGATTGGTGAGGTTGCTGGGGCACTGCAGTAGCTTCCCTTCAAAGCAGGAACACTCTTCCTAATGGACTATGGTGTGATCTACCTGTCCTCGTATCCACACATTGCTGTTGTGGGTGTGTATACACAGGCATTCGTATTCACAAGTATACAGACACATGGCATGTATGGATAGCCCCATGCAATCAATATTCACAGTGTGCTGGGCGCCGGTGGCTTATGCCGCTAATCCTAGCTACTCAGAAGGCTGAGATCTGAGGATCATGGTTCAAAGCCAGCATGGGCAGGAAAGGCCTTAAGACTCTTTATCTCCAATAAATCAGTAGAAAACTGGAAGTGGCACTGTGGCTCAAGTAGTAGAACACATGTCTTGAGCTGAAGAGTGCAGGGACAGCACCCAAGCCCATAGTTCAAGCCTCACAACTGACAAAAATGGTGTGTGTGTGTGTATATTGGGGAGGTGTGGGTGTGCACATATGTATATGTATAGAAAGATACTTATTAGCAATGAAGCTGAACCCACATTTTCCCAAGTTGCCTTTTTTTCCATGATGGGAAAGACAAAGCTGTTAGGAAACAAGCCCATCAGACACCTGAACTGATAAAGAGAAATTTGTCAAGCTATATATAAATGAGACTTCATGTACTCATAAAGCAGAGTGTAAAGGTGCCCCTGGCCTGGCCTCCCCACCATCCAGCCACCGTGTATTTACAGGTGTGCCCCTTCCTTCAGGTGGTCAGAGCCAGGAGAAACTAATATGTATCCCCTCTCTAAAAAGAGAGTAACAAAATGTTTCTGATTGAACATGCTCTCCTCTAGATCCTTGTCACATTTCTGTCCTTGTCCACCCTCAGGAAAGTGTAGTAACGTACAGATGAAATATAGATCCGTGCAATTCAATTAGCCTTGGCTTGAATAGGACATTTCACTAAAAGTCATGCTGAATTCTTGTCTCAACTAGCCCATTCCTACTTCCATATCGAGCAGCCCCAGAGCTCGGCCAGGAAGAGGCTTCCTGCCATGCCTCTAGCCCTTTTTTAAATTTTATTTATTTTTTCAGGTTGGGTCATTTAATTTCAGATTATTTTTCAGGTACAGTCAGTTCTTTCTTGCCCACAGTCAGCCTCAGACAGTAATTCTCCTACCTATGACTTTTACATAGCTGGCATCATAGACACATACCATCATGTCTATATTATTGGTTGAGATGGGGTCTTACAAATCTCTGTCTGGGCTAGTCTCAAACTGTGATTCCCCTAATTGCTGCCTCCTAAATAGCAAACCTTCCAGATTTGAGCCATAGCACCTGCCTATGTTTGGACCCTTCTAGTTTGTGTGTGTGTGTGTGTGTGTGTGAGAGAGAGAGAGAGAGAGAGAGGGGGGGGAGAGAGAGGGAGAGAGAGAGAAACAGACTAAGGATTAAACACAGGACCTTGTGCTCTATCTACTACTTGAGCGACTGTGCCAGGTTCTTGTATATCTTGGGACATCATTTTACTTCCATTTCTCGTTGATCTTGAGGCTATTTCTGCTTTGTTCTTTCAAGCCTATAAACGAAGTCTTTGGACCAGTCACAATGGCTGTTCATATTTCTAAACCTTCTGCATACGTTTCAGCTCCTTATAACTGGGCTTCCTAAGCTATTCCACCAAGACTGCCCTTGTGAAGGTCGCTAGTGATATCTCTGTTGCTAAGTCTCTGGTTTTCTTTCCAAAGCATCCTGTTCAGTCTCTGTGAAGCTCCTGATACCCTGAGCCTTTCCATACTTCTGAAGACTCCTTCTGCCTGTGGCTTCTATAATAGGTTTTTCTTGTTCCTCCTATACTGTCCTCTTCTGCTTTCTTGTCTTTTTATCCTCAGTAGTGTTTTGCTGACTCCTCCTGCTCTGCCCCTTTAAGTGGGGAGTTAATAGGATTTGTTGCATGAGCGCCATGTCTTCTTGCTCTACTTAGATTCCAAGGGACTTCATACATTCCATGGCACCCCTCTTGTTAAGTTCTAAAACACATCTGAGTCAGAACATTATTTCTCCTTTCTACCTTCTCTGTTTCTCTTCCTTCTCTGTTCCTCTGTTCATTTACAGTTTAATACACACACACACACACACACACACACACACACACACAGTTACACACAGCAGTCTTTCTTCCACTTCTTTATTCTCATATCTAATAAATAACTGGAGTCTATCTTTTGTATCAAAGATTGCTCCTCTTGCCTTAGGATTTCCATACCTTTGCCTGGATTCAGGCTGCTTAGGGTGGCTACCTTAGACTCAGGTATGGCATTCACTCTACCCTGTGTCTGAAACTGATTTGCTAAATTCAGCTTCTCATAAGAGTGCCCATATTTGTAGATAAGAAAACCACAATTTGAGGTTAATGGACTCTCCCAGTGTCTCACAGTTATAAGCAGCAGAATAGGATTGGAGTCCAGCCATTCTGTTCTCCCAAATATTCTGTATTGTAGTAGCCCTTTTATTGGCCTACCATATACTCCTGTCCTCCTCCAATACACCATGACTTCCAAATATAGCTTTCCCCTTCCCTCGCCCTCATTGGTGCCCTGGGCTTACAAAGTAATGTCTGAGCTAGCCTTGCTACAGTTGGCCTGACCTCCTACCTGTCAATGGCACACCTTCTGCTTCCTGTGCCCAAATAGACTGCATCATAAGACTTGTTGCCTTTCCACATACAATGGTTCCTGTGAGGCATGCTCCCTTTTTCTAGCTGTACAGTTCATAGTTTTTCTTTGTTCTCAGACCAGCTCTCCCCAACATACTCTGTGCCCAAGAAGCTGACCAGTATGAACCCATCACAGAACATCTACTGGGGGCACATGGTTATTTCTTTTGGGGTCTAGAAATGTTCACTGTTCTGTCTTCCCCTCCTGTCTGGGGTTTTGATGGTTCCTGGGCACTTCGCTGCCCTCTATGGTCTCACCTTTGTAGTAGTCTTCTGTTAACTCTTCTGATGTTATTCAAGTGGCATGTTTGTTACCAGGACCCTGAGTGTGTGTGTGTCTCACCCAAAGTTCCCACCTGTATTGTTTCTTTTTATCTTGAAATAGTTGTTTAAAGAGATTTAAAGTCAACATACCAGTTTATATGTACAATGCATCTTGATGTATGTCATACCTTACATCATTCCACCCCATATCTATCCCAATGCCATCCATCCCATCAAGTTCTTTAGCTCCATTTCCACATATGTACATTAACTATTATGACTGTATTCAGGCACCAATTTTCTTTCCATTCATCTACCTTCTCCTTCCCTTAATCTCCACCCTCTTCATTTAAAAGACATAGTTCAACCTTTTGTTATTTATTTATTTATTTAGTCAGGTGTGGGGCCTGAACTCTGGGCCTGGGCACTGTCCCTCAGCTCTTCAGTTCAAGGCTAGCATTCTACCACTTGAGCCACAGTGCTCAAGTGGCTTTTTCTGCTTATGTGGTGCCGAGAAATTGAACCCAGGGCCTCATGCATGCAAGGCAAGCACTGTAACACTGAACCACCTTCCAGTCTGTTATTTATTTTTATTATTTATTTATTTTATTGTTTCAAGGAGGGACATCTAACTGCATATACCACACTTTATTCAGCTTGTTTATATATCTACATATAGATATAAAGAGCCTTGTATGTGTTCTTATATATGTTTGTATTTTAGATCTAATTTCCACAATGAGAAAACACTTGTGTCCTTTGTCTCTCTAAGCTTCAACTCATTTTCTATGTCCATGTGTTTCCTTGCAATCAACACTATTTTTCCTGATGAATGAATAAAAGTCCATTATATATATAATATATATGTACATATATATAAACATATATATATAACAGATATAAACAGATTAAGAAAATGTGATATTACATGTATATATTACATGCAATATTTCCTTAAGGTGCAATATAGGCAGCAGTTGCCCTGTGCCCATTTTTTATTTCTATAGGCAGAAAATTGCCTCCTCTTCTGTATTTGCTGTATTTCCTCTGTTCTTCACTTACAGAACTTGCCTTCTTCTGTCAGTACACCTGAACTTCTTAAAGGCATTGTCTAAAACACACTCACCCCAAAGCTATGTCTTAAGAGAATCAATATGTGGCAGGGGAAGTTGGAGTAAGATGTAGGTTTCTCAGACTAAAGATCACACTGCACACTGAGTTATCCCAACAACCAGTCATGAGTGTGGGGTGACAGAAACAATGAAGAGAGTCTATGAAATTCAGAAAAAAAGAAAATGATAAGAATTTTCAAGCAAGGGCCTCTTTTTTTTCCTTCAACTCTCTCCTCACATTCCTAGGAGGCTTCCCAGCTTCTCACCTTGTCCCCCAAATAAGTAAAAATACAACTCTTCAAATGTGATTGGAAACTGGTAAGAGTCACTTGTCCTTTCTCCTGAGTGCCCACTAGAAAATCTTCATAACATGAGAATGAATTCACCTGTGACCATGGAGGCATTTATGAAGCTATATAGAGCTTGAAAATAATAATAGAAATAAGAAAATCCAGGGAACCCAGGTAATAAATTATTAAAGCACATCTGTCAAAGCAAATTCACATTTCTAGCCTGGGAACAGAGAGAGGAGGAACAATAGTAATAACAATTTAGTATTCTAATGATATCTGATGGTTCTAATCAGCTATAAAGATAGAAGTATTAAACTTGGTTAAGGTCACTAGGGCTCTAATTCCAGATCAGATACTGTAGTAAATTAAGTCCTTACAAAGCTGTGTTTAAGTCCTAAACCACACCTGAGATTATGGCCTGATTTGCAAATAGGGACTTTGAAGATGCATTTAAGTTAAGGTAGGTCATATTGGATAATAATGCACTGTAAATCCAATGAATGGCTGTTTTTTTGCATTTATAAGAAGAGGGTTAAGCATACAAGAGGCTCCGGGTTCAATTCCTCCATGAAAAGAAAAAGAAGAGGAAGGAACAATGATGATGACATGAGTACAGAGACAGAGACCTTAGGGTAAAGGCAGCAAACTAGACTAATAAACTATAAGCCAGCGTGCCAAGGATTGCAATCAATCACCAGAAGCAAGGAGATATATGTAGAACAGATTCTTCCTTAGAACTATTAGATATAGCCTTGATTTCTCACTCTGGTCTTCTAGATTGAAAGATATTAAATTTTCTGTTATTCAGAGCTGTCTAGTTTATTATGGAAGTTCTAAGAAACATACGTGTGTGTGTGTGTGTGTGTGTGTAATTTTTTATTGTGTAGCTTTAGTAAAGTTAACCTCTGTTTCCTCGTCTATAAAACAGGAATAATGCTAGTACCTACTTCATAAGGTTGTTGTGAAGATTAAATGATTCTTTAACATGCCAAGTGTTTTGAGTAGATTTTACTTGAAGGAAAGCATCCACTGTTTTGAAAGCAACAGACGAGGACTAAGGTCAATACATTCCAGAGTTTGAAAAAGAAGCACTGCTGTCTTCTCTCAAACTGCAAAATGGGTCTGAAGAAGCTTGTTGTGCCTAGGTTGCAGGACCCCCACCAAGAAGACCACTGAGAGTCAGACTCTACAGCTGTTTTAAGGTTTTATTTAAATGGGCTGCAGCTCTGGCCTCATCCTACACTCCAACACTGCGGAGCCCAGGAGGAGAGCCTCGATTTAAAGATTTGCAGGGGTTATAAAGGCACACAACCAACCAAGTGTTTGGATTACCACCACATGTTGCTCTGCTAGAAACAAGCAACAAGTGGTCACTGCCTCAAAACTTTAACCCTTCAAGGCTCACAGGATTATTAAGATAAATAAAATAATTTATATAGTGCCTGTTTCATAGTAGGTGCTCAATCTTTATTAAAATGAAACAATCCAGTAAGAATGTTTACAGGAGAAATTCTTCAGAGACAAAGGAAAAGAGTAAGCTGTAATTTTCTCAGTAAATGACTTCCACAATATATGTCAGTCAGAATAGTGTCCCTGCTGCTGCACTAGTGTTGGTTTGATGTTGGCTTTCTCTGGTGTTAGGGGTAAAGGGTGTATTCCTTTCTATGGATTCTGATAGCATTCTTAAAACATTTTTTTTTGAGGTACTGAAGTTTGTTTTTTTTTGGGTCTGGTTGTGGGGCCTGAACTCTGGGCCTGGGTGCTGTCCCTCAGCTCTTCAGCTCAAGTTTGTTTGTTTGTTTGTTTTGGGTCAGGTCCTGGGGCCTGAACTCTGGGCCTGGGTGCTGTCCCTCAGCTCTTCAGCTCAAGGCTAGTGCTCTAGCGCTTGAGCCACAGCGCCCCCTTCTGGCTTATGTGGTGCTGAGGAATCGAACCCAGGGCCTCAGGCATGCAAGGCAAGTGCTCTACCACTGAGCCACCTTCCCAGCCCCTCTGATAGCATTCTTTTAGCAAAACATAAGACCAATTAGTTTGTCTCCTACCACCCTAGTACTCTTCTAAGATCCTCCCTGTCCTCTAAGAATGACACATTCAAGTTGTTTGTTGGCTTTCTCTCTGCTCTTTGATTCAGGAATGAAAGTCATGTCTATGAACAAGATTCTTGGGCTGGGAAGTTGGCTCAGTGGTAGATTGTTTGCCTCACATGCATGAGGCCCTGGGTTCGATTCCTCCACACCACATATGCAGAAAAAGCTAGAAGTGGTGCTGTGGCTCAAGTGGTAAGGCACTAGCCTTGAGCTGAATTGCTGAGGGACAGTGCCCAGGCCCAAAGTTCAGCCTCTGCAACTGACCATTAAAAAAAAAGAGTCTTTATGAAGTCTGATGCTCATGAGAAATGTCCTACATTTTTCCTAAAAATGAACTAACTCCCTCCCCAGGATGAGCAAGCTGAAGATCTAAACCCAGATAACACAAACTGTATTAGTCAGTTTTTTATTACTGCTACAAAATAGCTAAAGAAAATAAAAAATTTAAAGGAGGAAAGATTTTTTTTTTACTCTAGAGGCTTTAGGGTCTTTCCCCCATTAGTCAGTTGATTCCCTTGCCCTTAGGCTTTCATGAAAACAAAACACAATGGAGAAAGGCCATAGAAAAGGAAGGATTCTCATTTCCTGGAAGCCAGGAAGCAGAGGAAGAAAAGATGGGAACAGGAGCAAGACATGTTTTTCCAGGATATACCCCCAGTGTCCTGCTTCCTCCAACTAAATCCCATCCCCTGGTTTCCATCCACATCCCAGTAATGCCATTAAATTGTGAATCCATAAGTGAATGATGAAGTCAAATTCATGATGATCCTGTCACCTCAGAATATTGCTGTGGGAACAAACTTTTAATACATGGGCCTTTTGTGGGGACATTTCATAGCCTTGCCCCACACAGATGAAGAGGAGAGAAAAATAGCAGCTCACAGAAATGTATTTGCGTTTTGACAACCAATCACAGTTGAAATTTTTTTGGAGAAATTATGAATGTTGAAGAGAAGTTAGAGCCTTGGGGAGTATATGAAAGATTTTTATACAGTGGTTTTTGTGAGGCATAGTGCCCCCCCCCTTTTTGCCTACTTGTCCAGTACAGAACACAAGGAAATTAAATGATCATGTACTTGGCATTTAGAAAGGCCTGTGTGATGCTGGGAAGTTGATTCAAATAAAGCATAGGGGTATTTTAGCAAGACATAAGAAAGAACTTGTTAACAACTATGAAAGTAAAACATAAATTAACTGCTGAGATAGACCATGAGGGTGTCTTAACTAGACTTTCAAAAGATAAATACACATTTGTATAGTACTCACTGGAGTTTAAAACTCAATTGATTGCTTTTTTTTACTCTAGTTACATAGTAGATCTTTACAACAATAATTGAGACATTTGTGTTTTTTGTTCCTTAAGAAGATATTAGAAATCAGATTCTGTGTTTGCATTTCTGTGTCTGCAGTTAAAGAAATGAACTCTACTGTTGTTTCTCAAGGTTGCTCTTATTTCTAGAATCCCAGAAGCCCTTCTAGAACATTACCATAGCAAAGCATGACACATGGACCAATCATAGTGACAAATATGGATGGCTGGTGTATTCCAACACTTATATGTCTGTGACAGTAAAGAGTCCTATCTCATGAAGACTGTGGACACCAATGCTTAAGTTTATTACCCTTCTTCCATGCCAAAGGGCAGCCCTGAGAAAGTGAAAGTTGAGGAAGGCAGTCTTCAAATCAAGAATGTGGAATCAAAAAAGAGAGAGATTAAAGTATCGGCTAATAAGAGAAAAGTAGCTAAAATTATAGAGTCCTGTACATACAGTGGGAGGAACAAGATGAACAGAATAAACCAGTAATGAGAGAGAAAATGATCAACATGAAGGACAAGGTTATCTAAAGATTAGATTAAAATTAAATAAGAGGCATGTGAAGAAGAGTGAGAGCCAACTCAGTATAGGCATGTGAAACTGTATTCATGCCCTAGGGCTAAGTGGGAAGAGAGTGTTTAGACTGTGTAAAGAGTCCATTCCTTCCTGTGGTTTCAGATGTTGTTCTGACTTCCCTCCATCCTAGTGCCTTTCTAAGATCTTCTCTGGTCTTTTAAAGATAACACATGTAGAGAGGTGGGGTGTGTAGGACACAAATTTGTGTGGGCTATATGCCCAGGGAATCATGGTTCCCTAGGGCAGAGGTTATGTTGGATTTTCCCTTGACCAAATCTTCATAGACAGACTTCACTCAGTTTGCCTTAAGCAGGTTGATTTTCTTTTCTGTCTAGTCCATTTTTCACATTATTCTTAATTTCCTAGAGATTGTTCTAAAACCACTTTGATTTGTATCCCCCATCTGCATGTTATTTGCTAGATTTTTGTTGTTGTTGTTGTTGGTCATGGGGCTTGAACTCTGGGTACTGTCCCTCAGCTCTTCAGCTTCAGGCTAGTGCTCTACCACTTGAGCCACCGTGCCACTTCCGGTTTTCTGGTGGTTTATTGGAGATAAGAGTCTCATGGAGTTTCCTGCCTGGGCTGGCTTTGAACTGCGATCCTCAGATCTCAACCTCCTTAATAGCTTGGCTTACAGGCGTGAGCCACCAGCATCCAGCTTATTTGCTAGATTTTTTTTTCTAGTTGGATTCCTTTCCTATTTATTTTTGTGTTATCTTTTGGGGTTAGAAATATCCATGTCTTCTAGGATCTGGGGAGAAAAACCTCTGACTGCTAAGATTTCAATGTGGCATGATACCTCCTAAATCCAACATTAATAATGATACTGAGTAGAAACAATATTTTTTGGAGATAGAGGCTTTAGGAAGTCATTAGATATTAGGATAATTAGACTAGACCACGGCAGACTAGACAAGATCAGCTCATTAGATTGGAATCTCCATGGTTTCATAAGGAGAGAGACATGGAGATACACAAGTATTCATATGATGTAATTCAGCCAAATGGGGCCTCACTAGAGCTATGTCATGCTCTTATTAAACTGTCAGCCTCCCAAACTGTTAGCTGAATAAACATGTTTTCTTTTAAATGGAGCCAACCTCATATATTTATTATAGTAACAAATACAGACTAATACAGTGTCATATTCCAACTGGAGGACTACCTTTCCCTACCTTCAAAGAGATATCAATGTTGGGAGAACAACAAGCATTTCTCTTAGTTCTTTCCTTTGACATGTCTAGGTTTATTTCCTCAGTTGTTCATCCATTTTCTCATTCAAACCTTTCACCTATTCTAAAAAAATGTTTCATTATTCTCACTCTCAGAACAAGAAAAGAAGCAAAGGAAAAGAACAGAGTTTACTCAAGACCCCTTCGCAGACTTAGGTCCCCTAGATGCAGATTCTGTGCTTTGAGCTATATGTAGCAGGACTGGATGGCTCTAGTCTGAGTCTGAAAACTAGAAAAACTGATGTTTAAGTTCCATTCTAAAAACTGATAGGCTTAAGACTCAAGAAGAGCTAATGTTTTCATCTAAGTTTGAAAGCCAGAAAATATCCATAGCTTAAAATAGGAGGAGCAATGTCCTTAGCTTAGATAGATTTTGTTCCATTCAGGTCTTCAATTAATTGGATGAGTTCTAATCACATTTAGAGAGAATGGTTTGTTTTACCCAGTCTATTGAGTTAGTTGTGAATCTCATCAGAAACACCCTCATGATGTTCTCAGAATAGTATTGGACTGTGCGGGCTCGAAAAGGAAAAAGTGATCATTGGAAGCCAGTTCTAGAAACAAGGAAGGTACCCAGGCATGATCAGGAAATCTGCCTTAGAGCTTGAAAAGGAAACAGGGATCATTGGAAGCCAGTTCTAGAAACAAGGTACCCAGGCATGATCAGGAAATCTGCCTTAGAGCAAGTGTGCAAATTAGCTTTGAGCACTTGAGCTGACCATAGATAGTCTAAGCAACAAGGAGATGTGCTGTAAATAAAGCAAAACATCGTTAAAACTATTCTGCTAAAAACTCAGTTCTCAGGCTTAGAAAATATTTATTCAAATATTCTTTCTGTAGTGTTTAGATCCCTTAATGAAAGTACATTCAGTTTGTATATTTTAAAGGAGTTATTGGCAAATTGGTATATATTCAAAAAGTGTTAACAATGAAGATATAATTTATGTTTACTGAGCAAGTGACTCAACAAGCATTTTGCATCATGTTGAACACAGTGTGTGGGTTAACACTTAAAACAGCATTATGAAAAAGTCATTCCTATGCCTATTTTAGATGAGTAAATGGAGTTACCACAGTAATTTGCCAGCTAGGAAGTAGCAAAACTAAGATTTGTACCTAAATTTTTTCTCACCCCAAAGCTTTTTCCATAACACAAAGAAATAAGGGATCTGGAAAATGGGAACTGTTTAAGAAATAGGAAGCATTTCTCTTAAAACAAAAACAAAAAACAAAACTGGAAGTGGTGCTGTGGCTCAAGTGGTAGAGCATTAGCCTTGAGCTAAATATCTGAGGGACAGTGCCCAAGCCCAGAGTTCAAGCCCCACGACCAACAAAAAATAAATAAATAAAAAATAAAATAAACATGGTGGTTACTTCCACATATTTTGTGCCTTGCTATTTGGAAGAAGGTTTAGCTTTACTCTGTAAGGCTGAAAAGGAGAGAAATAGAGAAATAGTATGGAATATAAGAATGTCCATCATTGTTTGCTCTAGCCAGTCCCTCAGCATTCATTGATGCTTTAGATCTGGTGAGGTATTCCAATATGCTATCCCATTTCACAGGTAAAGAATGAGGAGATCAAGGCAATGACTGGATTCTCACAGCTAGAAAGTAATAGAGTTTGGGATGAAATTTAAATCTGTCCCACCCCAGGGCCTATATATATATATATCCATTTTCTTCCAGTGAATTCCTGTGGGTATATTTCCAATCAATGTAAGGGAAATTATGGAAGGGATATTCCCTCCAGAGTGACAAACCCTGACCAACAAGGTTGCTCAAAGACTTCACAGGTCTTTTCTCTGTTTCTGTTTTTTTGTCTGTGATCCAAAGGAAAATAAGAGTTTTCTGTAGATTAATAGTCTGCAAAGAGCAGCTTTGGCAGTGGGTCTGGTGATTCTTATCATTTTGTCAACCCAAACAAATCTAGTTTCTCCAAGATGTTTATTTTTCACTCATTTTGATATGTTTATGGCCATCAGAATTGGCAAAAGTTTATTGATGTGGTTTGTATAGCAAAACAATTCCATTAGTAATGAAAAAATTTTATTATGTGTATGTTTTGAAACAAAAGCAAGAAATCTTATGAAATTTAAGTAGAGAACAAAGCTTTATAAAACCTTAGGAACTCTATGAACTCTGGTCATCCTATTTGTTATCCTATGCTTGAAAATTATGGTGAAAGTTAAGAAGCTAGACATAGTTGCTTTGTGGAAGTATGATCTTAACTACATTGGTCTTAAGGAAAGAGAAAGGTAAACCTTTCCATTCTCGATAGTGCTCACCTTCAAAATTCTTTTTTTATTTTATTTTATTTTTGCATTATCTTTAAGTAGTTGTACAAATGAGTTCCCATTTAACAAAGCAGTTGTGAAAACAATATATCTTGATCAATGTCACCCCTTCTAAGGTTTACACTCATCCCTCCCTACTCATCCCCTCCCTCACTCTTCTTAATTCTGTAGGATATGCATTGGATTTTCCCCTTCATTTCCCCCTTCCCTTCTCCTCTTCATTCATCTATCCCTTTCCCCTAGACCCCATTGCACCCATTTTGAATACCTGCTTCCTCATATTTTTCTGGACTTTGATTTGACATCTCCCTTGAATCTACCATATTTTCACAGTGGTGATAAGAGGTAATGTTCTTTGGATGTATTCAAAATCTAGAAGTATGGATATTAATATTTAATTAGTTGATGTATTAATTTGTTGATGAACGAGGTCATATGGAAAAACTTTCTGCTTCTTGGTTGTATTAATGGAAACTTTCTAAGCTATTGGTGGCTTTTTGGCTGGGTAGAGGTTATTTACTTTTCATAGATTTCTGAACTCAGACATAGGAAGTTGAGCAGTCTCCAGAGTCCAAAAAGAGTGGCTGCTTCTGTGCATAGGTTGTCATTGGATTTTTTAAAAGGTGCTTTGTGAAGGTCAAATTTAATCTTAGCTTACTGCTCTCCTTTTGTACCTTCCACATCTCTGTGTCTTGTTGGCATGCCAGATCATATTCATCTCTGCTAACCAGCTTTAAATATAGTTCTCTGTCTCTAGGGTACTACATAATGAATTAAAAACTCAAAATCAAAGGAGTCTTATGTAATGCATCTGAACTAACTGGACCAGAGTTCCTGGAGTGATAGTAGAGATTGGGGATGAGTTGCTAGGCAGACTACATTATGAGTGTTTGTTCATGACAGTGGATATGCCTTTTTCCTTCCTAAGCAAGATATACTTACCTACCATATCTCACAGTGATGTGCTGGCACTTGGGATGCTAAGAAGCAACTTTATTGAGAAGGTTCCTACACTGACCGGTCAGGGCCACAGCACAGGCTCAGGAGCTGACACTGCAACCTTGAGCAGCCCCCATTGTTTGGTTTTTAAATGCAAAATCCATGAGGTTGAGCCTGGTCATGAGCAGGTGACCAATGGTATCTTAATACACAAAGGATTGTACAGTCATGCCAGACTACACACAGGTGGCCAATAGGCGGAATTTACCGTAAGTATGTGCAAAAGGCAGGGTTTACCATAAGCAGGTGGTGTTGCCAGTTGGAGCTAGATTGCAACCTGTTTTATGGGTCAGTCTTTAACTCAAAATCAGGGGTGGGCTAGGTTGTTAAGGGAAGGGGGACCAGATGCATTTTTTTTTTCATTCTGGGAACTAGGCCTATCAAGTCTAAAATCTCTAAAACAAAGGCAAAGCTCAAAATGGAATCATACCAGCTGTGGCCCCATCTCAGGGTCTACTTACTTCATCTGAGCCAAGTATTGAAGGATGTCCATAGCAGTTTCAAAGGTAGGAAGATATATGTAGCTAGTTCTGAAAGTTTGTGTAGGTCAGAATTCTGGTGCCATGAAGATTCATTCCTTCATATTCAGGAATTTGAACTTCAACCTGAAGGCAGTAGGAAGCCTTTGGAAGGTTTCAAGAGAAAAATAATGGGATGTAGTATACCTTTAAAAAAAAAAAGCATTCCTTTGGGTTTTTTCTTTGTCGCTGTTTTTTTAATGTACTATGTGATTTTTTTGTTTCTTTTGTATGTTATCCCCCCCCCCATGGTATAAACTCTGTTGTCACTGTATTTGACTCCAGTGCCCAGCATTTTATATATACATTTTTCTAATTTGGGGAGGGGAAGGGAAATAACAAAATGCTGAAACAAGGATACAGTATGTCCCATTGTAACAATGAGATGTACAAGACACTATGTTGAAAATAAACTTTACAGCTTTGGGGGTGGGGAGGGAGGGGTTGGAGAGATGGGGAAGGAAAGAATGGTAGGGAAAAAACAAAGGAGGGGGTAACAATGCTCCTCTATATTACTATACTCATGTAACTGTAAACCCTCTGTATAGTATCTTTACAATAAAAATATATATTCCTTTGCTAGCACTGTGGAGAATGGGTCAGGGTTAGTGTGCTAGGAAGCAGAAAGTCAGGCATACAGAGGATATTGCAAAAGCCTATTTTAAAAAATGAGAACAAAAGTAGTGCCCATGGAGTTGAAAACACAAATCACGGACATAGCAGGGAATTCCCCTGCTGGGATGCAGTCATGAGTGACCTTCTAGGAACAGTGGAATAAGGAACCAAGGGAGTCACCTAGATTTCTGACTTGAATGGATTCAGTGTTTCATTATTAAGATAGAGCACTGGAGTGTGACCATGTTTGTTTGGCAAATTTGGGGAATTATGGTGAATTCAGGTAGGGACCTGATAAATTTGAGAAGTTTCAAAGATATTCCAGAGGGGATGTCTGATAGGAAGGGTTGGGAGGAATGGCCAACTGTTCAAACAGGAAATGCTGAGGTGCCATTGCTGACTTGTCCCTTTGATAAGAAGGTAGTTTGGCATTATTACAAACACCAGGGACTCTGTGGCCTTCTTGATTCTTGATTATTATGGTAAAAGTTGAGAAAAGTGACTAGCCACTTTGGGGAAACAAGATTAGAACCTGAAATAACTTCTTTCAAAGTTTAGCAAAGAACCTGTAATCCTTAACATGAACTTGAGTTTCTGTCCAGTGCTTTTCTTCTTTTGAATGTCCCTCCCAGGCTTCTGGGGAAAATCTTAGCTACTGGACTATTTACAAACTGCATCAATAAAGAGAAGTAAAATGGCACTTTATTAAATACTTTATCTTCACAATAACCCTGCAAGTGTTTCTGTTAATAGGTCCTGCTTTATAGATAGCACAACTGAGCATCTTGATGGTTTGCCTTGTATGTACTAAGTAGTAAAATTATAAAGACTTTAAAGCACCAAATCCCATTCTTTTTCTCCTATAAAACACTGACATTTAAAAACCAAAACCAAAATAAACAACAACAACAACAACAACAACAACAACAAAACAGGCCAGTTAAACCCTTGGGTAAAAGTCATCAATATTTTCATTGAGGAAAAATACTTTCTGGATAGGATGTGACCCCAATGATGTTCATCTTTGAGTCACCTAAAACTTAATTCTACTGGCCATTTTCTTCATCTTCCTGCCCTTACCTCACATCCAACAGTATTCAGACCTGGTGGTTCTGATGATACTCTATCCTAGGCCTACTTAAGATTTTCCACTAGGACACTTTGCTTATAATTTTTCTTTTTCTTCTGCTTCTACCCTTGTCCCTACCTTCTTCAATTCAAATTAATCAGAGGATACTCTAATTCTAAGGAAGCACAAAGAAGTCAGTCCTCTGTTCAGAAGTCTCCAAAGGCTTCTCAATTCACAGAATATAAACTGACCGTCAATGTCTTCTGTGTTCTCGTGGATGATAGTTTCTGTGACCCTGTTATGATTATACTCATTCCTCTTGACTCATACTTGACATTTCACATGTTCTTTTTAGTACTTTCTGCACATCACAGAGCTTTAATCTTTCTGTTCTCTCTTCCTGCAGTATCTTTGTTCCTGTGACTTGTTCCCTTACATTCTTAGGTCTCTGCATGACTATAAGATGATGTCTGTAACAGCATCCTCTATCATGACCTGTCCCTACTCTGCCTGATGGTTCTTGAGAGCATTTTTTATTTGCATAATTACACTTATGTGTAAGCTATGTGAGCCCAGAGGCTTTGTTCTGTATCCTCAGCTGCTGAGAAAACCCCATTCATCCTCTCAAAACACTAACTGATTCAAGAAATGAATCTGTGGAAACCATAGTCCTGTCAGAGGGGCAGATAGAGCTATAATCACCAAGGTGATTATATAATCACCTACAAAAATGCAAAGGAAGCCAGGTTCTGGTGGCTTACACCTGTAATCCTAGCTACTCAGGAGGCTGAGAGCTGAGGATCACAGTTCAAAGCCAGCCTGGGCAGGAAAGTCTGTGAGGCTCTTAGCTCCAATATACCACTAAAAACCCAGAAGTACCTCTGTGGCTCAAGCAGTAGCACACTTGCCTTGAGCTGAAGAGTGCAGGGACAGTGCCCAAGCCCAGAGTTCAAGTCCCACGACCAACTGGAAAAATAAAAAGAATGCAAAGGAGCTGGGTGCCAGTGGCTCATGTCTGTGACTCACACCAGTAATCCTAGCTACTCAGGAGGCTGAGATCTGAGGACTGCGGTTCAAAGCCAGCCCAGGCAGAAAAGTTTGTGAGACTTATCTCCAGTTAACCACCAGAAAAACAGAAGTGGGCTGTAGCTCAAGTGGTAGAGAGCTCACCTTGAGCTGAAGAACTCAGGGACAACACTTAGGTCAAGAGTTCAAGCCCCACCACCAACAAAAACAAACAAACAAAGAAAGAATGCAAAGGAGTGTTTTAGTTTCCCAGCATGGTTTGCATTTGTGGATAACAGTGAAGAGGCATTAGGAAACATATACACATTTCTCTGGGAAGATGCAGATTTGTTTCTCTGATAAAGATAACAACAATCATTCCTTCTCATATAGAAGTTACCGGGTCAGGTTTGCCACCTCAGGAGATAGCTCCTAATAGTATAGGTTCTATATCTAACCCAGGCTTCTCTCACATTTGGGCATCACTCATATGAGCAACTGAATTTAGGGAACTTAATGAAAAGTTGTCTTGCAGTGTGGAGTTCTGATCCCATAGGGAGAAGACTTTCTTTAGTAATTTAACTTTAGTGAGCTCTGTCTTCTGCCTGTTCTTCCTATGGAAGATTTGAATCTACTGCCATTTTCAGTATATTTTTTGTTGCTTTTCCCCTAGGATCTTCTATGTCTCTCACGATTCCCAAGACTTGAAGATCTTCAGCTATATTGCTCGAGATGGTGCCAGCAACATTTTCAGGTGTAATGTCTTCAAATCCAAAAAGAAGGTAAAGGAACAGTCATTGTTCATGTATTATTTTCCTCTGATGAACCTTAGGTAAACCCAACAATGACCCATCTCCCCAATGAAGATTTGGAGGTGGCTGTTTTAATGCCAAACATGGGAGACTATCTTTCTAGTCTGTCACTGCTACTATGTAATACAATTTTCTTTTAGTTTTCATCTGAATTTTATACTGTACATATGTACAGTTGGAGAAGGATTAACTATGGATATATAATGTAAAAGAGGAGCACATAGACAGCACTAGGAATTTTGCTCACTTTTGCATGGGCTAGAAAAGATGTATTGCTGTTTTCCAAGGTGACCCATCATCTAAGTCCAAGCAGTAGGATAGTGATGGTCCTGTGTAATGATTTAAGGATGACAAACCTTGAGAATTGAGTAAATGCAACTTTTGCAGTTGTGCAGCAGTATTCTTCCTTGCTATCACTCCTTGCCTAATGTTTTAAATTGGACCCTGGGATACCTTCCAGGAGTTAAGAAACCTAGAATTTAGTCCCATCTTCCTGGTATATAAGGAGGAACACAGTCAAAATTAGCACTTCCTAAAATATATTCTATAAAACATCATCCAAAACATTTCCTTTTTTTTTTTTGGTTGGATGTGGGGCTTGAACTCTGGGCTTAGGCACTGTTTTTATACTCTTCAGCTCAAGGAGAATGCTCCACTGCTTGAGCCACAGTGCCACTTCCAGTTTTCTAGTGGTTTATTGGAGATAAGAGTCTCACAGACTTTCCTGCCCATGCTGTCTTTGAACCTCAATCCTCAGTTCTCAGCCTCCTGAGTAGCTAGGATTACAGGCATGAGCTATGGGTGCCCAGCTTAAAACATTTCATTAAAGAGAAAAAAGCTTCCCTATTTAAGGTGTTGAGAAGGCTTGAAGTTAAAATCTCTTTAGCCCAGCATTTTGTTAAACTAACATGGCCATGGGGCTATTTTTTAATGTTTTTTTATTGTAAAAATACTGTTTGGAGGGGTTACAGTTACATGAGCAAGGTAATGAGTATATTTCCTATCAAGCATTGTTGCCCCTTCCTTTAGTTTTTCCCCTACCATCCCTTCCCTCCCACCTCCACAACTACACTCCCACATACCTCCCTGAAGTTTGTTTTTCAGAATAGTGTATTGTACATCTCGTTGTTATAATGGGTCACCCTGTGTCCCTATTTAAACATTTTGTTTTTTCCTTCCCCTCCCCAAATTAGAAAAGTATATATATAAGATGCAGGGCACTGACATCAAATATAGTGAAAACAGGGGTTATACTGTGAAGGAGGAACATACAAAGCAACAAAAAAATCACATAGTACATTATAAATACATTAGAAACAATAGCAAGAAAGAAAAACCCACTTGTGTCCCTATCTTGGGTTCGTTTCACTTAACATCATCTCATCTGGTCATATGTACATAGCTTTTGACCTTTTCTGCTTGTCCCAGACCTTGTCCCGGGACCTATGTTTCTTTGGGACTGGCTTATTCACTTAATATAATTTTTTCCAAGTCTTTCCATTTTCTAACAAATGGGGTGATGTCATTCTTTCTGATGGAAGCATAGAATTCCATTGTGTGTATGTATGTATGTACATACACACAATGGAATTCTATAGATAGATAAATAGACAAGATAGATAGACTAGATAGATAGATAGATAGATAGATCACATTTTCTTGATCCATTCATCTTCTGAGGGGCATCTGGATTGGTTCCATATCTTAGCTATGGTAAGTAATGCTACAATAAACATAGTTGTGCTGGTGGCTTTAGTGTGGTCTTGTTTGTGATTATTTGGGTAAATGCCCAAAAGTGGGATTGCTGGGTCATAGGGGAGCTCTATGTGGAGTCTTTTCAGGAAGGGCCATTTTTTAAAATGTACTATATGTTAATATTGTTCTATAGATGAGATTTTTCGAAAGCACTGTATTGATAAACCTATGAACCCTTACAGATCTACTGTTCTAGAGACAAACCATGAAGCATGGCTTGCTGTGAGGCCTTCTAACCCACTTCCTGAATATTCCACCTTTGAATCTTTGTGATATCTTTTATGCTTTAAAACAGTTTTAATACATTTATAACTACCTTGTCATTTTAGGGATATAAGAATAATACATGACAGGGTCAAGATTTACTAAAGCAAATGCTCTTTGCTGGGTACCTGTGGCTTATGCCCATAATCCTAGCTACTCAGGAGATCTGAGGACTGTGATTCAAAGCCATCTCCAATAAACTGCTCAGAAAACTGGAAGTGGCACTGTGGATGAAGGGGTGGAGTTCTCCCCTTGAGCTGAAGAGCTTAGGGATAGCACCCAGGCGGAGTTCAAGCCCCAGGACTGACCAAAAAAAAAAAAAAAAAAAGCTCTTTGACCTATAATGAGGTTATTTATATCCCAGTAAATCTAATTGAAATTGAAAAATTTCAAAGTGGAAAAGACACAACATAGCAAACATTGTAGCTTAGCAACACAGTATACTCTAGAGTTTGGTTGTTTCCCTCCTGATTGTATGGATGTCTTGGAGCTTTGTTTTGCTGCCTCTGCCTAGCATTGTAAATATATCATGCTGCATATCAGTAGCCCAGAAAAAGATCAAAAGTTTAAATTCAAACTATAGTTCCTATATGTTTCTAGCTTTCACAACATTGTAAAGAAATTAAGTTGAAGCCAGTGCTGTTAATTCATGCTTGTAATCCTAGCTACTCAGGAGGCTGAGATCTGAGGATTACAGTTCAATGACAGCCAAGGCAGGAATTATCTCTAATTAACTATCAAAAATCTGGAAGTGGAGCTGTGGCTCAAGTGGTAGAACGATAGCCTTGAGCACAAAACTCACAAACAGCACTCAGGCCTTGAGGTCAAGCCTTAGGACAGGCAGACACACAAAAAAAAATTAAGTTGAACCATGCTATCTGGCTGTATGTTTATCCTGAGTATATTGAAATTCAGAGAGCTTCAGTGATTTGTCAAGTTCCCATGGCAAGATGATTGTCCATAACCAGGGAGCAAACAGAACAAAAGATTTCAGATTTAAAGAACTTTTTACATGTCTTTTATTGTAGAAATACTGTACAGAGGGCTTACAGTTATGTGAATAAGGTAATGAGTACATTTCCTATCAAGGATTATTACCTCCTCCTTTGTTTTTCTCCTACCATCCCTTCCTTCCCCACTTCTCCAACTCCCCCTACCTCCAAGTTGTAAAATTTGTTTTCAACATGGTGTCTTGTACATCTCATTGTTATAATGGGTCAACCTGTATCCTTGTTTCAGTATTTTGTTATTTCCCTCCCCCTCCCCAAATTAGAAAAATGTTTATACAAGATACAGGGCAATGACATCAAATACAGTGAAAATGGGTTATACTGTGGGGGGAAGAACATACAAAATAAACAAAAAAATAATATAGTACATTATAAATACGTTCCAAACAATAGCAAGCAAGAAAAAAAAACATTTGTGTCCCTATCTTGGGGTTCATTTCACTTCACAGAATCTTATATGGTCATAAGTCCATAGCTTTTGACCTTTTCTGCTTGTCTTAGACTTATACTTGTTATAGAACAAAAGAATTTTGAGCAAGAAACCTAAGTAAAGGAGGCTATTATACTCTATTTGCCTTGTCATTGGGTCTAGTATAGGCAATACAGGCATGGTAGGGGTGTCTTGCCAAAAACAGAATCTTAAAAAAATGCCCAAGTAGAACATAGTTTCTGTTGCCCAAGGAGAAGTCATCTAGTTCCAGATCACAACAGTTTGTTTTTGGTTTTGTTTTGTTTTATAGCTCTCAGAGATAATTCTGATCTCTGTCTTTTCTGTTTTCTCTATTCTTTTCGCCCTCTTCACCTACTGAGCCTGTGGCTCTTCACAGGGCTGGTTGTCAGGCCCTGTACTGGCTTGCTGCCATGCTGCTGAGGGAATTATTTCCAGAAAGGCTAGGGTTATGAGCTCTGGTGCTGCTGAACTATAGGTGGGAGGGCCAGTTTCCAAGCCAAGAAAGATAAATAAATTGTTCAGCAAAGGAAACAGAATTGGGGAGTGGTAGGGAACATGTCTCTGAGGTTTTGTACACAATCCCGGTTAGCCTCCAAATGTGGTGATTTATTTTTTATAAACTACTTCTGGTTTGAAGAGATAATAGCTTGGGAAAGAGTTTTAATTGGCAAATCATTGGCATATTTAAGAGGTTAGGATAAAAGAACTATAGAGCTCAAAGAAATGTGTTTTACAAGAGTATTTCTAGATTGTTAGAGGTCATAAGCCAGCAGACCTGGATGTTCTCCAGTCTTCATATTGATCATAGTGTAGGACAGCCTTGATTAAGTACCTTGCTGTACTATGACTTTGGTCACTGCTGATTCACATCACTTTATGTCTCCCGTGTGTGTATGTACCCATTGCATGCATGTTCCTTGTGACAGAACTCTCACACAGATGTCATGCCTAGTTTATAATTCACCAGGAGGGAAGGACTGTCTCCTCTGCTCTTTAGAGTGCAAGTCAGATGCCTCAACCTTGCCATTGGAAGGTATCCTTGCCCCCAACATGATTTTCTTCAGTACCTCTGGTTTCCTTCTAGTCACTCACATGTAAAACTAATAAGGTTTCTGTCTTGGGGATTGGGACCTTGATCTATTTTTTGAGTTAGACTTTTGAGAGAAGCTAGATAACAGAATGTTGCAGCACCTCAACATGCTCTTTACTACTCTAGGTGACCCAAGCTGTGTAGTTTTATAAAGTCCAAGAATATCTACTGACCTGTTTTGGTTACTAGCTCTGTGCCTGAGACTTTCAAAATTTTCTGTATGACTGATTTGTTCTCCATCTAGACTTTTGAAGTAGAAACTGTTATGCTTCTCATTTTATAGATGAGAAAGTAGAGTCTTTTTTTTTGGAGCATAAACATGTATATACTACTTTATGTATTTTTTTTAGAACTTAAAGGATGTTTAGTTTACATATAAAAGGAAAAAAATTAGTATTACTTACATTTCCACTTCTACTTTAAGTATTCTTATCAAATTACACTTCCTCAAACTCTAGTAGAAATCACTCTCACTTATGACCAGGGGCAGGGAACTTGCTACACCAACTTTAATGTTCTCTGTACTATCTTTAAAATGCCTGACATATAGTAGCAGATAAATAAAATGACAACTAAGCTACATCCCTAAAGACTACTACCAGCCAACTACACTTGTGGTTGGGCTGCTTCTGGGTGTGGAACTATTAAGGTGGGAAGAGAAGAGCACTGCTCCAGGATAAATGAGTGCTAACAAGTGAAAGTTGCAGTGTATTGAAAAAAAAATGCCATAGGTGCCATATTGCCCTTCACTGAAAGATCATCAAATTTTCCCCTCACATTTTTGTCACATTACTTATGTCAGCTACATTATGATTTCTACAGAAAAACCTAGGCAACTGGTCACTATTTACATTAGCCCACTAAAGGTATCCAAACCAAATCTTAGAATATTATCTGGTAACTAATACTTTACATTCTCTTTAAACATAAAAGATGTTTTGGGTTGTATCATTAACCATATTTATAAGATACAAAATATTTGGATAAAAAGTAAGTCATGTTTGTACAATGTACAGATAGTTTATAAGGTGATTTTTAGCACCGTATTTACAATCATCACAGAAACTCAACTACTCAGAAACTCAAGTATCTCTTCCAATAAGCACAATGCTGTTTATGGGCTGTGTGGTAAATAACATAATATTTAGTATTAATTACACAAAAATATCTTCAAGAATATACTGAATTAAGAAAATAAATTTAAAGAACCACAGGCCAGTAGAGATCTATTCTTCCTTTTGCTCTGGCTAATTTTTTTATTGTGAAAATACCGTACAGAGGGTTACAATTACATGAGCAAGGCAATGAGTACATTTCTTATCAAGCATTGTAGCCTCCTCCTTTGTTTCCCCTTCCCATCCCTTCCCATCTCCCCATCTCCTCCCCCACACCCTTTCTGCTCCCCCACCCCCGCGCCAAAGTTGTAAACTTTATGTCACTTTTTGACATGTCTTGTATATCTCATTGTTGCAATGGGTCCACCTGTATCCCTATTTAAGCAATTTATTTTTTTTCCCTTCCCCTCCACAAATTATACCAACATCAAATACAGTGAAAACAGGGGTTATACTGTGGGGGAGGGACATACAAAACAACAAAGAAATATCTTATAAATATTTTAAGGATGGAATATATTGAGTGTTATACTGGCAAAAGATGGAAGTACATTATGTTAAAGGGGGAATATCACTTTTAACTAAAATTTTATAACATTTATAACTGCTATTAAAAAGTAGACAAGATTCTTTTACATTAACATAAATAATTTCAGATTTAAAGAAGCTTAACACTTATCAATCAAGAGTGTAAAATGATCATTCAAATTATAAAGGCACTGCAAATATCAATTTACAAATGAAAAAACTGAATATTCAAGTTTAAATTGCAGCAAATCACTAATAATTGAACTGAGTTTTAAAAACCAAGGCCTTTTTGAACTGCAAGGTGTTTCTACTCAGTATAAAATAAATTGATTCAAAATTTTATCTAGACCTTTTAAATAAGAGAAGATTCTGATGAGAGAGCTGAGTATTAGAAATGGTTCAGGATGCTAACAAACTATAAGCTTACTAAAAACCGCAGATTTCATTTTATCCTTCATTTACAAAACAAGTTAAGCAAAACAATCTCAGTGATGGTAAATGCATCTAATTATTTATTTAGACATATAAGGACTTACACTAAGTTTTTATAAGCTGGTGAACACTGACAAATTTTTTCTACCACAGAACTATAACCACACAGTCCCAGATAGTATAAATATATGGTTGAGCTAACATTAATACACATCACCCTTTATCAATTATGTAATAGGACAAATTATTGTAGTAGGAAGACCCCTACTCAGGCAGGCAAGCCCACCTAGTCATCTGCAGTGACAGAGCCTACCGCAACAAAATTGTTAATAAAGAAGCAACTCTATTGAGAAAGTTCCTACACTGACCAGCCAGGGCTGCAGTACAGGTTCAGGAGCTGATACTGTGACCCTGAGTAGTCCCCATTCTTTGGTTTTTAAAGGCAAAATCCATGAGGTTAAGCCTGGTCATGGGCAGGTAACCAATGGGGTCATACCAGACCACACACAGGTGGCTAATAGGCGAAGTTTACTGTAAGCATGTTCAAAAGGCAGGGTTTACTGAAAGCACGTGGTATCGCCAGTTGGAGCCATATTATAACTTATCTGTTTTATTGGTCAGTCCTTAACTGAACAATCAAGGTGGGTTAGGTTTTTAAGTAAGGAGGGGGACCTAGAGGCATTCTTTCCATTCCAAGAACCGGGCTGGTTGGAGCCAAGGTCTAGTTAATCTTGGTTAAAGGTTTTTTCTAAAATCCCTAAAACAAAAGCAAAGCCTGGAAAAAAGCTATACCAGCTCAAGTCTCCTCTCAGGACCTACTTCATTATGAAGTATCTAAATATTGTTACACAGCTCAAAAGGCTTATAAAAGATATTTGCTCAATTTCATTAGGAGAAACCCATTTTTTGTTTTTTGTTTGTTTTGCAAAAGAGGCTGGAAAGAGAAAGAGAAAAAAATCACACTTCAAACAAAAATAAGGTGGTAAACAACTTCTAAGGATGGAAAAAATATAATATCAGAAATTTTATGATTAAAAAATGTAGTTAGAACAAAGCATCTATACTTTTAAAAATATTTACTAACTTAAAGAGCATACTGTACATGCTCTGCACAGGACAAAGACAACACTTTACTAAAAATATTCATTACATCCCCCCCATTCTTTTTTCAGGCCCTCCCTGTTAAGCTGCAACTCAGAGTGCCAACATTATATTAACTGTAAGACTTTTTTGTCTGGAGACATTATTAAAGATGTGCTTCTGTAACAATGAAGACTTTCAAAATGGAGGTTTCTCATAACAGCATAAAGACATATAGAAGTGGCGCTGTAGCTCAAGTGGTAACATGTTAGCTTTGAGCTGAAGAGCTGAGGGACAGCCTCAGGCCCAGAGTTCAAGCCCCCATGACTGACAAAAATAATAATAATAATAAATATATATAGAAAGACACTAATCACCTTAAGACTTGATAGAAAAAAATCAATGGTTATACAAATTTGATGTATGAATGTGGGAGATGTAACATAAATGAGTAGGCAAATAGCCAGAAGCCCTACAGTATTTGAAATGACTGAAGGAATAAAGCATATAGGTCTAGAGTTTCTGGAAATTCAGTTCTGAATGGTATTAAAAATATACAAGTATTGTGCTGGGTATTTTGGCACCCAATCTTTCTAAATTTCTTATATATTGATAAAGATTTTAGCATGGGAATATATTTAAAAATGTAACTCAATGATTTTATGAAAGGTCAATTAATATAAGTGATAAGCACATTTTAAATGCTGAATGGCAAGAATTTTTTTTTAGTAAGTGTTCAAATAGGTTAATTAAAACCCAAACAACAATTGTGTCAAGCGTGTAGCTTGATAAACTGCTTTCCAATATTCCTATGGAAGTTTCACTAGACTCATTCACCAAACCAATATTGTTAACTAATATGTATGACAAATTAGGTTCCACCTCAAGTTCCACTTCTAGGCAATGGCACCAGGCACCCAGTTTTATTGAATGCAACAGTTGTTTCTGTGACCGTTAGCATCTTTAAAGCATAGCCAAATTTTAGGTTAGTACTTTTCCAAATACAGAAGCTGCTTGCTGTTAAGGGTTCCACACCACTTTTGTCAGATGAACTGTACTGCATCTTCATATTTTATTCCACCTTCAATTCGTGCCAGGGCAACAGGAGCTCTCCCAAGGCCTACAACACAATTTGCAGAGTAATACAGCAACCAGGATCTTCACAAAATTTTATTTCTACAAGACTTAACCAGTCATCAACAATCTGGTTAGAGGGTGGTGCACCATCATCAAAAGGCCAATTGAGAATGTGGATGCCTTCTTTCTCCACCAGAGTAGTGTCGTAAGTTGCTTCACATACTCTTATGATTGTGGTAACTCCATACTTCTTAAGTTCCTCAATAAATGTTTAAGGTTGCATTGATTGGATTGTATGTAATAAGGAATCTCATATTCTTGTATGTGACTTCCACAGGAGCAGGGCAGTTCATTTGAGCCATGTTAACTTACTTAAAACACTCAATATGATTATGAAAGAATTTACACAATCAAATAAAGAATGATGCAATATACTCCACTTAAAATTCTCAGTGTTTTATGAAATTTGGAGTAATGATAAATGAAATTAACCTTCTAATGGGAAGTAGCAACTCTTCATTCCAGTAATATTGAGGCAATAGAAAGCACTGAGGTTTACCCCATCCAGGTCAGAACTCATGGAAAATGTTCTGCAGATTGCAGTTCAACACTTCTGTGTCCAGGTTAACCACTCTTACCAGGGCTTCTTGGTGGAGTAGTAATGGATTTCTACAATTCACATGTATGCATAGAGGTTGTGCTGTGCCAGGCAGTAATCTTCACTGCCTTTCAGACATTCCATAAATGTGTGACCAAGAACACCACAGAACTGAGGAACATGTCTACTCATTGAAGATTGTGACCTAATTATACAGTTGGTCCCAAGGCCTCAGTGACACAGGCAGCAGTGGCTGCCACAGGGCACCGTGTGGCCAGGTTGTTGTGGAACAGCTGCTGTGATAGTGATGCAGGCGACTGGGAGGCACCAGACTAACATGCAGTGAGCCTCTTTGCAGAGAGTGCTACGCTGAACTGGCCACATCTCCAGGAGCCAATGTGCGTGCCATGGCCAAGAAAGTGGAATCTTAACTTGTATAAGGACTCATAATAAAAAGTCAGAACTGAATCCAATAAGTCAGCCTCTGGAGCTTGTACATTAACCATTGCATTTTATCATTGGCCAGGGCTCATTAGGCAGTTATATAACTAAGGGATAGCCTTATTTCCCAAGACCAAATTGTAACTGAATTCTAATGTAATCATTTCTTGGATTTGAAGGGCTCTTTCACTCTGACCCAAATCATTTAGACACAGATTTTCCTTTTTTCCCCCATATGATACCCTTGTATGGACAACACTGACTGCATTTTAAAACCTGGTGAAAGAAAGGACCCAGGGTAGTAAATGACCCTGATCAAACAGCATGTCCATGCCACTGAAATTAGAACCAGGATGCTGGTCCAAGGCTTTGAACTCTAAACCCTGTTACATGAAACAAAACACACAAGAGCCTCGCTGGACCTGTTTCTCCAGCCATCAAATAAGGTGAAAAGCATCTTAGGAATTCAGATTGTTGTGTGTGAGTCAATCTGATTTTTAAGAGCAAATTCTGTATGCCTAGGAAGGTTAACCAGCATTGTAGTAGAGAGGGCCTAGCATTCTTCAGACTAAATGCTAGCAAAGAAGCTGACAGCATCACTGGGTACTCTTCTAGTGATATAGGCATTCCTTGTTTTCCTTTCTTGGGGATAGAATAATAGTGTTCATTTGCAAGGCCGTTTGCCTCTTGAGGAGCCTCTTGCTTGGCTTCACCGGCCTGCCATTTCCTCCCAGCACCAGGAGGATATGGCTATCTGCCCTGATGAAGAATGACTGGGCCTATTAGGGCATCACTGCAGGAGGTGTCAGCGATTAGCAGGAGCAGCAGGAAGTTCTCTTATCTTCAAGGATTGCTCCTTGACATTATTTTCCCTGTAATCATAACACAATTGGTTTGGATTAGGAGGAGTTATTACTTCCTGTAATGCTCTCAGCAAACTGGGGGCCACAGCTGTGAAGTGTAACTTTAGACTTTGCCGTGGAATTTGACTGATGATGAAAGTCTTGTTTGCTAACCAATCAAAATATGCCTGGTTGAATGTAAGACATAAAGGAGAGGTAAGTTCTAAATTTAAGGCAAGAGACTTCCTTTTTTCATATACCTGAACTATTCTGGTAGAGTTAGATTGGGCATTCAACATAATAGAACCTAGATCTATAGATTGAGGGTATACATGGTAGAACACTTTGCCTAGGATGTGTTCAGTCTTAGGGTCAAGGACCAGCACTGAAAACAAATCTACTGGTCTCATGCATTGTGGATGGAGAATTAGTACCTGGGAAGGTGAGTCAGTTTGTCCATATTCACCTAACTGGTTACTCAGTCTTTTTTCTGTATGTCACCATGTTTCATGGACTAGTAGAGTACAGGAAGAAAAAAAAATACACAGAGGTCAATTGGAATCTTTGTGATGTACTATTTCCTGCCAGTGTTGGAAGTAATATCCACCTTGAAACTAGCTTTCCAGGTGCTGAGTATAAGGTATATTAAGTAGGTAGGTTTCATTAGGTAGCCGGTGGCATGGTGGAGAGGCATGGCCAAAAAGGGGAGGACCCTCCCCCTCAAGACTTATCTAGGCCAGGGACAGGAAGAGGTCTGGCCACATTGTATCTGGATGTGACCTCAGGGCCTGGGACCCTCCTATGGTCAGATGGAGGTGTGACCTGAGGTGTAACCAAGGATGTAACCAAGCAAGAGGAGGAGGGGACTGCTTCCAGTTTTGCCAGTTATCTAGGTAACACAGATATTGGGTAGAAACTTAGCCAAGAAGTAGGGAGGTGTCTGCACAGGACGTGCATGGCCCAGGGCAGGGCAGACCGTAATATTCTGTTGACTTACATACTTACTCCATTAAATAACAAGATGAATTCATTAAAAACTTATTGAAGAAAACCTTACCTCATTTCACAGCCTTAGTACCCTGCCTAGATATAAATGTATTCTCATAATGCATTGAAAATTCTATACACTGTAATCATTTGATTCATTTCAACTATCTTTCCTAAGCTTCCTTACAAAAAAGCTTATTAAAGAAACATGACAGTTGTACAGTTCGTTTTCAACATAGTGTCTTGTACATCTCATTGTTACAATAGGTCAACCTGTATCCCTATTTAAGCATTTTGTTTTTTTCCCTTCCTCTCCCCAAATTACAAAAATGTATATACAAGATGCAGGGCACCAACATCAAATACAGTGAAAATAGGGGTTATATTGTGTGGGAGGAACATACCAAAGAAACAAAAAAATCACATAGTACATTATAAATACGTTAAAAACCATAGCAAGAAAGAAAAAACCATTTGTGTCCCTATCTTGGGGTTCATTTCACTTAGCATCATCTTATATGGTTATATGTACATAGCTTTTGAACTTTTCTGCTTGTCCTAAACTTATACTAGTTATTGCCAATAAGGGAAACCATAGGACCTATGTTTCTTTGAGTCTGGCTTACTTCACTTAATATAATTTTTTCCAAGTCTTTCCATTTCCTAACAAATGAGGCGATGTCATTCTTTCTGATGGAGGCATTAGAACTTGGCCGGGGTGGGGGGAGAGGAGGAGGAGAGTGGAGGAGGAAGGGATGGTAGGGGAAAAACAAAGGAGGCAACAATGATCGATGGAAAATGTACTTATTACCTTACTCATGTAACTGTAACTTCTCTGTACAGTATTTTTACAAAAAATATTTAAAAAAAGAAACATGATATTCCAATTTATTTTGTTGAGATTCTCCTAGTTAAGTTAAAGATAAGAGTCTTATTGTTGTGACACATGAGACAAATTCTTTTTTTTAAATTTAATTTAATTTTATTTGTGAACATATTGTACAGAGGGGTTACAATTACATGGGCAGGATAATGCGTACATTTCTTAC